>NC_048318.1:2589801-2735915 GCF_013100865.1 Trachemys scripta elegans
CCCCCCCACACACAACGCCCCCGCACAGCCAGCCACGCACCCCACTGCGCACAGCCAACACCCAGCCCCCAACTCACAACCCCTGCACAGCCAGCCACGCACCCCACTGCGCACAGCCAACACACAGCCCCCCCACACACAACGCCCCAGCACAGCCAACCACGCACCCCACTACGCACAGCCAACCCCCCCCACACACAACGCCCCGCACAGCCGCCATGCACCCCACTGCGCACAGCCAGCACACAGCCCCCCAACACAACCCCCCCCCACACAGCCAGCACACCCTCCCACACACACAGCCAGCCATGCATCCCACTGCGCACAGCCAGCACACAACTCCCCCCGCACAGCCAGCCACGCAGCCCACTGCGCACAGACACTGGAGGCCTTTGCCTCCGTTTCTAACAGGGCACAGGAGGGGCTCTGCAGGCTCTATTCTGAGCATAGCAGCTCCTCTGCTTGGCCGTGCCCTTGGCTGCTTTGAAAGCACCAACGCCACCCAGCCGGGCTGGCGACAGCACTGCACTGAAGTCAGATGGAAATAAAATCAGTCCACAGAGCCAGACTGATCGGGGGTCTCTGCTTTCGCCTGCCTATGCTTCAAAGCTGGCCCTCAATGCCCCCCCTCCCCCTCCCCCCGCGGATGGGCCTGTCTGCTGCTCTGAGGCAGTGACAGGCAGTTCCACAGGCCAGGGAAATCCCAGGTGAACATCTGAATGACCCACAGCCAGGGGGACAGGGCTGATGAGATTCCCGGGTTGGGAGGTTTGGCTGCAGCGCTGGAGCTGGGAACGCAGGCAGCTTCCGCCCGCCACTGGTCGCTTGCATTTCAATAAAGCAAACAAAGCCGTTTCAAATAATCCTGCTCGGCCCCTCCTTGCCCCGCGCCCCATCGCGCGCCCCGATCTGGGGATCCCGGGGGCGGAGGGAGGATCTGCAGCGAGCTGCGTGTGTAACTGGAGAAAGCCTGATCGTTCCGCGTGTGCTATGCCGAAGGCGCTGTGTGTGGTCCGGACCCTGCGTGGTAACAGTATCAGTCCCTCAGGGACTGACGCGCAGCCTGGGTGGAACGAAGGCCTGGCCGAGAGGCTGGGATTTGGTTGCTGCTGCTGGTACACCGGAATATGATGTTGCCCGGAGGGGTGTTTTTTCCTTCATGTTTTGTATGTTGCATTTTCTTTCCCTTATTTGAGATGCGGGGGTGGTTTGGGGGCTTTCTATTTTTTGCTAAGTTCCACCCCACTAAGAAAACCCACCCTTTGCAAACAAGTCTATTTTCTGCACGAAGAGGCTGACTGGGAGGAAGCAAACCTGAGAGTAAATTGAGGTGTTTGCCAGGCTGCAAACCGCGGGGCAGAAATAGCCTGGGACACAGTGAGCTCTTCACTGCCGGAGGCTGACGAACCTGCAGAGAGCAGTTACCTAACTGGAGGAAACACGCTGGGCTGCAAAGTTCTGACCTGGGTCCAAACTTTCCCCAACTCCAGAGGGTGCCAGGTTCCAGGGGGTTGTTCCAGGCCCATTGCAAGTCCTGGACCTTCTCGTGTGCATCAGAGAGTCCAACAGCACCAGGTGGAACTTCTCGGCCAGGAACGGCTAGGTTTTCAGAGCACGGCGCTGGAATACAGAACAAATACTGCAGGGGTTTTCCTCCAGGAATGGGGCCCTGTTCCTAACAAGGAAGCAAATGAAAGCCATAAGCAGTCCATAAAGAGGCAGGCCCCATTGCCTGGGGTTTAGCTACACTGTCAGCCCCACTTTCCCAAGGCCTTCTTCTGCATTGGGCTACATTCACCCTTGTTCTGTGGCCCCTTTATGCCAGTGAGGCTGGTGCAAAGGGGCTTCTGAGCAGGCAGAAAAGCCCTCGGGAATACCCCCAGCACAGGCTCCTCCCGTCCTGCACTACTTCCACAAGAACCCGGGAGTCGGGAATGGTCTTGGCCAGGCATGGGGCAGAGAGGGGGCATGGCCATGCCAGTGGAGACAGGCCATAGATGGGAGGGACTTTCTCCCTCCATGTCCATGCAAAGCCCCCAGGTGCTACTGAAACTGGGGCACAGGTGGTATGTGCCAGGGTCTGAATCAGTGCCAACAGCCACCTAATAGGGGAAGTGCAAATTGTCTCTCCTCCATCCCTGGATAAACCTGGCTTTTTGTCTCCCATCCAGGCACTCCTCTGTGCCAGGGGAGGGGAGTTAAGTCTTGTTCAACAGGAGCAGAGAGCGACCCTTCCCCAGCGGGCAGCTGACATGCAAAATCTGCAGCCAAAACCTGAGACATGCCTGTGTGCGCCCAAGAACCCTGGTACTTTAGAACCCAGCCCAACCCATCCGTGGCTTTGAGAAACAATATTTGCACCCCAGCTGTGTTGGAAATGCACTCACCCTCTCAAACGGCTCCTGTCCCCAGCTCCCCACACTCACCTTTCTCTTCTCCTCTGGGCACGTGCTGAAGGGCTAGTGATTGAAAATGCAGGTGTGTCAGTCCCAGGATATTAGCGAGACAAGGTGGGGGAGGTAACATCGTTTATTGGACCTGCTTCTGTTGGTGGGAGAAATAATTTTTCGAGGGTACACAGACAGGGCCGGCTCCAGGCACCAGCCAACCAAGCACGTGCTTGGGGCGGCACCTGGTAAGGGGCGGTCAATCTTAGGGTGGTGGGGGGCAGCGCGATGCGGCGCTCGGCGGCGGGGGGGGGGGGGGGGGCCGCGCGGGGGGGGTGAGCAGTGCGGGGCTTGGCGGGGGGTGTTTCGGCGGGGCGGGGCAGCACTGGGGGTGTGTGTGTATTACGGCAGGGCGGCGCTTTTTTTTGGGGCTTGGGGCGGCAAAAAAGTTAGAGCCGGCCCTGTACACAGAGCTCTTCTTCAGGTCAAGCTTGGTGTAGCTCGAAAACTTGTCTCTCTCGCCAACAGCAGTGGGTCCAATAAAAGATATCACCCCTTGCCTCTCAGCGATTGACAGTGAAATGCACCTGGTCCTCTGCAGGGCAAGTTGCTGGAAGCGCAGACCCAAGGCAGCAGCCACTGGGAACAATGGAAGAGATTCCCTGTGCTGTATTTCCATATGTAGAAAGCAATCACATACTTTCAGCCTGCAGTGACTTACTGTGGTTAAGATGAATAAGTAGCATCTCCAGGAGAGAGCACAGAGAGAGAGAGAGAGTGGAGAGAGTGTGTGTGTGTGTGTGCGCGCGCACAGACACTAACATACTGCATAGGGTTACCATATTTTAATTTAAATGGGAAAATCGAGTGGAGGCGATAAAGCCTATCAAACACCAAACTGGGAAGATAGATGATGCCATAGTTGCCATTATGGA
This sequence comes from Trachemys scripta elegans, assembly GCF_013100865.1. NCBI lineage: Eukaryota > Metazoa > Chordata > Testudines > Emydidae > Trachemys > Trachemys scripta. Next base: position 2,593,124 of record NC_048318.1, read on the forward strand.
GGATAATGCTATGATAGGAACTGTGGGAGAACAGTGGCAGAGGGAAATGGAATCACCAGAAACATACATAACTTCAAATTTCTGTGTGGCTTAGTGTTGTAGCATGACATACTGTTTGAAATAAATGTTGTAAGCAAGAGACTCCAAGGTGTTGACCTTGATATATCTGGAGCAATGGAACAACTGGACAAAGCAAAGTCATACCTACAGTCTTACTGGTCAGATGAGGGATTTCAAAACGTTCTGAAGAGTGCACAGAAGTTGGCAGAGGAACTTCACACTGAAGCTATTTTCCCACCCATTCAAGAATACAAGAGTCACTGAAGATTTTGATTACGAGGCATGGGATAATTCCATAAGAGACCCCAAACAACAATTCAAAGTTGAATTCTTTAACCAGGTGCTATATTGTGCAATACAGTCAGTTGAAGAACATTTCATGCAGCTCAAGGAACACAGCAGTATATTTGGGATGTTGTATGATATTCCAAAACTCCTCACTATACCGGAAGAAGACCTGCACCAGCAATGCCAGGCACTAGAGACAGTGTTGACACATGATGACATGCACGATATTGATGCGAGTGATTTAGGTGATGAACTGAAAGCCCTTTCAAGATACATTTCAGCAGGATCAACTCCAAAAGCTGTTCTGAAATATATGTGCACAAATAGGATGACCACTCTCTTTCCAAATGCTTTTGTTGCTCTGCGCATACTTCTAACACTTCCTGTAACAGTTGCCAGTGGAGAATGCAGCTTCTCCAAACTGAAGTTAATAAAAACACATCTACGCTCCACAATGACACAGGAGAGGCTGGTCGGCCTTGCAACCATCTCAATAGAGCATGAGCTGGCCCAGACTGTGGACCTTCAGGAAGCAGTTCAAATCTTTGCAACCAAGAAGGCACGGAAAGCACCACTTTGATTATTCAAGCAGATAAAAATGCCAGTGTTTTTACTATACAGACAAGAAAAGTTACATTTGCTGTTCAGGTTTGAAAGGTAAGTGTTACTTAAAATTTTTGAACAAGGCATTTTAAGTTGTTAGTTCTCCTTTATTGGGGTAGGTAGCAGAGCAGTACCATGAGAGGAGTAGAACAGGAAGAAGGCAGAATTGAGACCTTTAAAAGTTTTGGCCCAAGCGAGGGGGCATGGGGGCGTCATTTGAGCTCCCCGCCTCAGGTGCCAAAATGTTGTGGGCTGGCCCTGGTGCTGGCTGCTGGTTCCTAGCTGGGAACAACAGGCCCCGCTGTTTGGGGTCACTGCCGACAGGGCCGCAGCTGGGAAATGACTCTGCTCCCCTCTCAGCTAGAGAGACGGGCTCTACAGGCAGAGGCTGGCTTGGGGGAGTTTGCACTGCGACTGCCCCTGCAGGCCCTGTCCGACAGAGCGAGAGCTCAGGCTCCAGGCCGGGCCCTTCCAACCAGCACCTAGCACACTGGGACCGCAGAGCACAGTGCACAAGATGTAGCCAGCCCTGTGTGCTAGTCACGTGGGGCACCCAGATGACTGCCCGCCCCCCCTTTGACTGCTGGTGCCTCTGCAAGGAGGGGCCTGCTCCAGGCACTCCCAGGCCAGGAGGAAGAACACCAATCACCTCCTGATCAATGGGAAGCCAAGAAGCCTACCCCAGGTCTGTGGGCATGCCAGGCCCTACAGCATAGGTGCTGGAACTAGGGGTGTGGGGGGTGCTGCAGCACCCCCTGCCTTGAAGTGGTTTCCATTATGTCCAGGGTTTGCAGTTTGATTCAATGGTTCTCAGCACTCCTGCTACAAAAATTGTTCCAGCCCCCCGGCCCTACAGAGAATGACGCACAGGGCATTCCAGTGGCAGCGGGCACTAACGGAGCCAGGTGCCACCTGCCGCTGGGGGGCCCCCCGTGCTGGCTACAGGTGGCAGGTGTGTCCCAGAGGAAGCCTGTGGGGTGGGATGACTCACGCTGCCTCTGTCATCTATTTAGAGTCTGACTGTGACTGACTGCAGGCCCAGCCCGTAGCCTGGAGCGCCTGGAGGCTGCCTGCCCTGTGACTCAGAGACCCCCCGCCCCCCGAGCCACAGTTCCTCTGCTTCTGCCGGCCGGCCGGTTCCAACAGCAGCTGCTGCCCCTGTCAGCTCAGCTGCTGTCTCCAGCACATAGAGGCTGCCCATCCCCAGCCCCGGAGGGAGCAATCAGGCACATCACCCCCCCCTTCCCCGACGCACCCAGCCCCATGGCTCCCCCCGAGTCTGAATCACAGTCTAGCCCTTACACTGCAAGCTCTTCAGGGCAGGGCCTGGCTTACCCTGGACACCTCCCGCATTCTGCAGGGGCCGAGCAGAGGGGTTGAGGATCAGTGGCGTGAGGTGCCTAAGTGCCTTTGTGGCTTTCCCTGGGCCTCGCTCCCCAGCCGTACAATGAGGAGAAGAGCAGGCCCCTGCCTCCCAAGGGCTGGTGAGGGTGGAGACAGTGAGGCGCTCAGATACTATGGGAACAGGGGCTATGTAAGCACCTAAGATAGCTAGAAACCCCCCTGAAGCAACCTGAGAAGTCAAGTCAGCCAGGAGAAGCTGCCCAGCCTAGCTCAGCATGGGCCCAACCGCGAGGCTGTGGGACCATGCCCAGCAGCACCCGGGAGCTCTCCCTCGCTGGCGTTCTATAGCCCCGCACGTGTGATGTGAGTAAACTGCAGTAATGAAAAGCAGCTCACCATGGAGCGTGTGTGGGCTGGAGGGAAAACTGGCCCCCATGTGTGAACTGAGCCCCCCGTAACGAGGCCCAGTCGGCGTATGAGCTCCAGGAACACGCTGCATCATCCCTAGCTGAGTGTTCCCCTGCGTCACTCTCTGGGGAGGCCCTTCTGCTGGCTAACAGCTCCCTGCAGTTAAGCAGGGCAGAGAGTTGAGTAAAAGCAGGATGGGTGAGAGGGTGTTTGACTCTCTCTGACTGCAGAATACCGCTGGAGTTGGCTGGAGAGTTCAGCCCTGCGTCCCCACAGCTTTGCTAAGAGTCACTGTCCACTTGGGTCAGATCCCGGGGGCGCCAGGTTACTGGCATGGGTGGAGCAGTTACTCGGACGGTAGCCTGCTAGCACAGGGTTGGCCTGTTTGTACAGGGCCCCGATCCTGACTGGAGCTCGGGGGAGCTACCAGAGTAATAAGAACTACTTTGTATGGCTGGCGATCGTCCCCAGGAGCTCGGTCTAGGGAGGCCATTGGCAGCTCGCATTCAGGGTGGTTCCAAAGGACACTGGTGGGGACACAAGCCAGCAGGGTTATACAGTTCACGAGCTTTCCTTTGGAGCTAAAGAAAAAGTTCCGTTTTGATGCTTCACCCTCCTGTCTTTGCCCATGACCTCCTCGCCCCGGAGTGGCAGAGCATTGGCCTGCTCAGTCCACCTCAGGGCTTCACACATGTCATGACATGGCTTTGGTAGTGAGTTTAGTGCTGGTGAAAGGTGCTAGGAGACCGCACAGGCCCAGTCCTGCGAGCGTCTCCCCACCAGCATGCCAAGGACTGGCGGGGTGAGTCCATGACTCACTCCTGCTCCGCGCAGGGCACGGGCAGTAATGCGTCGCATCTCTATGCCACAGCATGGGCCCTCCCCGAATCTCAAAGCACTTTCCAAGCGTATCAGTCCCCCAATTTCATACCCGGGCATGCCGAGGCGGGGGAGGTTCAATGACTTTGCCATGGTTGGATAGGTGCAGATCCGGGCCTAGAACCCAGGTCTCCTGGCTCCTTGCCCTGTCCGTGGCCTCGCTAATGAACAGGAGCACTTTGCATGTGTGGCTGAGCATCCTGAAACACCCAATGGTTTAAGGCTCTCCTCAGCCCCGAGCTGTAGGGCCGGGGTCGCAGGGGAGCAGCCAGGGCTCTTTCTGTGCAAGGTTCTAGCCTAGAACTCAGAAGACTGGGCTTCGGTTCGCGGCCCCAGGCAAGTCACTTAGCCTCTGGGCGCTCTAGCTCCCTGGCTGCCCTCCCTTGTGGGGTAAATATGTTACAAAGCACCAGGAGCTCGGCTCCTGCACCAATGGGCGGCACAAGCAGGGTTCGGTTTATACTGAACACGCCTCCAGCCCGTGTGCCTTTCGTTTTAGATGAAAGGGACAGCGGCAGAAGGCCAATCCCCTGGAGGCAGCGCAGTGTGTGTGTGTTTCCCCTGCCACACGCTGCAGCTGACCCAAAGACCAGATGGCGGCTGCTTCTGTCCGACAGCAGAGCCCTAGGAACATAACGGTGAGACCCAGGCCCCAGGAGGTACACACCTAGAGAGACCCAGGCCCCAGGAGGTACACACACCACATCCAGCTTGGTGACTCGCCTGGAGGGGGTTCCCCCAGCAGCACAGTGCCTTTGTTACCAGGCTGGGGTGCTTGTGCAGGGCTGATGCAGAGGGCAGAAGGGTGCACAGCTCTCTGGGGGTCTCCCATCTTCCCCGACATGCCTTTACCAGGAGCACTATCAGAAGTTTGGCATAAGGTGATAGGCCTGCTGGTACTTCATCTGAACGTGGGCTCTCTCTGGGCCTGCCTTCAAACCCTGCTGATGACAAGGTGGGGGTGAAAAAAGCATGTCTATAAAAGTTGATACAAAGAGCCTGGACAAATTGCTGGAAGGACTTTTACCAAGGGACATGGCGGATTCTCCATCACAGCAGTCTTTACATCAAGACTCTTTGATGGAGTCCTAGAAATATAGCCAAACTTGCCCACAGGACATGGGCGAAGAGGTTGGACTAGATGATCATAATGGTCCCTTCTGGCTTTACAATCTATGAAGCTATGGGGGGGAAGAGATCTGTCCTGCCATGGCAGCATCCCAGTCCTCACCCACCCTCACATGAAATGGGTTATATGCAGAGCTGGGTCTGAGCTCTGTTCTGGAGCCTGGCCCATTCTAGAGAGAGGAGCCAGGCATACATTTCAGATTCAGATCGAAGTTGGGCTGGCTGCTTGGAACTGAGATTTTGGTTTGGTCTCATTTTTATTTATTTGTATTATCTCTGAACCCTAGTCATGTACCTGGCCCCCACTGCTCTAGGGGCTGTCCAAACACAGAACAAAAAGATGGTATCTGCTCCAAGGGAATGGATTTCTGTTGCTAGGGTCTCGTCCAGTTGACTGTCCGCTATTTGGCGGCTGCTGTGTAGAATTCCCACAATTTTCATAATTGTGGGAATTGTAAGTGCATTGTTAGTTAAGGGCGGAGGGTTCCTTTAAGGCCTGTAATTCTGGGTCAGCCCCTGGAACTCATTGCCAGGGGATGTTGTGAAGGCCAAAAATATAACTGGATTCAAATAAGAATTAGATACGTTCATGGAGGATAGGTCCATTGATGGCTCTTAGCCAAGATGGTCAGGGACACAACTTCATGCTCCGTGTGTCCCTAAACCTCCAACTTGCTAGAAGTTGGGTCTGGACAGCAGGGGATGGATCACTCGAAATCGCCCTGTTCTGTTCATTCCCTCTGGCACTGGCCACTGTCAGAGACAGGATACTGGGCTAGATGGGCCATGGGCCGTTCTTACAAAAGACAAGAATCACACGTAGCAGCTGACTCTTGATTGGGAGATTTAGGGAGGAGAGATCTCTGGGGAGAGGATCCTTGAGTCTCCCTGGCTGCAGCTAGAGCTCATATTGCTCTGAATAATTGTCTGGGAATGACACCCGGGGGCCTCTTGTCCTGCTATGAGCTTTAGTTTATTTCACTGTGTTTGCAAGGGTGGGAACTCGTGAAACATTTCGATGATGTGTTCCCAGGACTTCCCCACCCCAGTAATGAACAGATGGGTCTTTGCCCCCAGGGATCTGGCCTGCTGCCCTCCAGCTAAGGGATCACACCTTCACCAGCCCTGTAGGAAGCAAAGCAGACAGTGTCTGCTTTTGACTTGATGTTTTTGCTGCTTGCTCCAGAACTGAAAAGTGGAAAAACTGCCACTTGGCTGTGCAATCAGTGCCCTTTCGCCCCGGTGAAAATGAACACTTGCTCGCAGGCTGAGGGCGCTTGCTCTTCTACAGATCAAAATGGGACAGTAACAACCTCCCCTCGCCCTGCCCTGAATTCTCACGAGGGCATCTAGCTGAGCGCTATCACAGCTGGCAATGCTCGTCTGAGATGCTGCGATCGAAGGAGAGAGCGAGAGCAAGAACCCAGAGACCTCTTTTGCAGGCAAGGAATGGAAAAAAATTCCATGAAGGGAAGTGCAGAGGGAAAGAGGAACGTAGGAGAAAAAGGGCCAGTTTATTAAACACCAGGCGAATCCAAACAGGTGAAGTCACCCCAGCCTCAAGCCAGACGAGTGTAAATTAGCTTGGCGTGGCTGTGACTTCCAGGACGTCTCCAAGATAAACAGCCCTCACCCTCGCCCTGAAAAGCTCTTATGGAAACTTCTAGTCCAACACTCCTGCCTCTGTCTGCAGCAGCGAGTGGGCTGTGCGATTGGCTTCTCTTTAGAGTTACAGCCCAAGTCGTCGGTTACAATGACTTTTTCTACCAAACGTTGCGGCGGGCAGTTGGGCAGCTCGAATGCTGGGGATGCTGGTGAGCTGTTCTCCAGGGCGAGGCGCTGCCGGTCACTTCCCATGCACAGGACTATGGGGAGCTGATGTCTGCACGCTTTTGCACTGCTCAGCCATTGCATAGCAGAGGAATGGGCGATGGGATCCGGGGGTCTGATTCAGCTAGGATCAAAGCCCTGTATACTCTTAACTACACAGTGTAAAAGACAGTTCCCACGCCCCTGGAAGGGAGCACAACCGATAGGCTTGATCCCATGCCTGTTGAAGTCAATGGTAAAGCTCCGTTGGTGCATGGCAGAGCTACAGCCCAGCTTGTCACACACTAACTCTCTGTCTAGACAAGCCCTGACTCAGTTGCCTAGGTCCCACCGGCAGGAGCTGACCCCAGATATTCCCCGGCTCAGTCCAGTGCCTTAACCACACGACCATCCTTCCTTGCTGATACTTGGCACTAATCCTCACCTTGATTGAGACTAAGGGTTATATGGGCTCTCCCCATCTCTGACCCCAGACACAGGTTACCCAGATCCAGGGCGAGGGACGGACAGATGGGAACAGGCAGATTTCACTCTCCAGAGATGTCAAGCTAGCACCGGTCAGCAGCACTAGGTTTGCTGTCCTGTGCACCAAACTCCATTGCAGCATCCTTCGGTACATCCCAGAATGGACAAGTCCAGGCCTCAGCAATTGTCCCCCTCTGGAGAATTATCACAGTCAATGAGCAGACTGTCCATCTGCAGCATTTTCTGTCCTAAGCAAAGTCCTGGTGAAAGCCAAAGGCAGTGAGCAGGGGTGGCCAGAGTCTTCATGCATCAAGACTTCTCCTGCCAGTCAGGAAGTACCAGAGCATCACTAAAGAAAATGTTTGGAGGTTCCAGTTGTGTCAAGGGCTGCACATTCCTCAACTGAGTCCATCATCACCCAGTCCTGGTCCAAACTAGCTGACCCAGAGGGTGCATACAGCACATCTGGCTGCCATGCCCACAAGCTGTGGCAAGCCACAGAGAGTGAGTGATGTCGTGGGCTACAGAAGAGCAGGCCTGTGAGGCTGGGGGAGGGTGGGGGGGTGGCTGAGACCAGCTGAGGCTGACGGGGCAGGGCCGAGTGGAGCGAAGGGATCGAGTTTCCAGGACGTGATGGTAACAAATCTGTCCCAGTGGGGTTTACATGATGGGTAGGCCTGGAAAGCAGATGTTCCCCTAGCTGCCAGTATCTGCGCTGTAGAGGACCACACAGTCCTGTCGAGACCTGGCCCCTGGGCAGTCCCAGTGGCTCCCTGAGCTTGATGGGTGCTGCTCAGCTGATGGGTTTGTTTTTAAAGCCTGGATGAAAGTTAAACCCACCGGCCACCCCAGTCATGAATAAGTGACACGGCGGATACCTAACCTGGCTCCTCCGGGAGGCAGACTGCAAATACTAAGCAGCAACCCATCAAAATCTTCTTTCACCTGCCGAGACTCGGGGTGCTGCTTTCTTCCGTCTCTGGAAACCGTTGTAACTGAGAGCAGGCTCCCCCACAGACTCAACCCTGAAAGCTCCCCCCAGCCCATGGGAAATGGGCTCCTGGCTGGAAGAGGCCACGTGGTAGCTGGCTTTGTGAAGGGGCTGGGTAAGACCATTGCTAGTTTTATGCTTTGGGATAAGGGTGATTGGGTCTCCTGCTTTCATGTTTCAGCTGACCCCTCAGCAGGGGTCAGGAAGGAAATGTGCCTCTTATGTTCAGCTCTGCACGAATAGCCAGGTGCATTATGGGTTGGAGGCACTGGTTTCCCAGGAAGCACTGGGGCAGGTCCAGATGGACTTTTCTGATGTGGCAAATGCTGCCTTTCTCCCCTGAGTATCTGCTCTGAATGGGGCCCACAATACAGGGTCGTTTCTGCAAGGCCAGCTGGGCAGAGATGCCAAGGCTAGGATGGGAGCATCCTCGGATGCAGCCAGACACAGCCCCACTGCCCAGCTTACATTATATAGCCTCTCTTGGGACGATCCCAGGCAGGTCTCAGATTTGCACCCTCCTTAGCTCAGTGCATGAAATGACCGGAGACGCTGGCTGGGCCTTCTCGGGGGCCCATGTCTTCAAAGGGGGAAGATGATGCCCTCCCTCGTACTCTGCATCAAGCCCAACCCGGTGCTTGGCAGGTCCCCCAGGTGCGCACACACATTGAGAGACACCACAGTCCCACTCACTGGAGGGGCAGAGAGGCCCTAGCCTGAAGCACAGGCGGGGATTTCTAGGCTGTCGCCTGGAGATGCTGGGAGGAGAGGGATGCTGCCCCCCCGCCCAAGCTACACCCAGTAATGGGGCCCTGGGTCTGTTGGTGAGGCAGTTTGCTCTGGAGTCTGTGATAATCTGATGCTTCAAGCACAGCTACGGCTTTGGTGCAGGGAGACCTGCACAGCTCTGGGCAGCACCCCAGTCCCTGACCATCAGACCCCAGATCCGCCCTTGGGGACTCGTCCGTCGTTTCAATTCAGATTTCCATGAACGTGACACACCAGGCCAAGGGAATGCGACAGGTGACTCCGTAAAGAGGCGCCTGCATAATAGATCAAGGAAAAGTGATTAAGGAAGAGAAGGAATATGAATAATTGAGGACTAATCAGGGACTATCCAGAGTAACCTGAGACCGAACTGGGCTGCATTTAAGCGGATGGGAGATTGAAAGAGGAGACAGACACGTCCTGCTCCCGCACCACAGAGATTCTACAGGGCTTCGGACTCACCCGGAGGTGGGAAAAGTGGCAGCGGGACTGGGTGCAGAGTGAGATGCACCAGTGTGGGGGCAGCTAAGGGCCGATTGTCTCTCTCTCAGAGTGACATGGAGACATGGATTATGGACCAGCCAGGAACTCACCATTTAGAAACCTGCTGAAAATATTTTGCCTTCTCCCAACAGTGGCTTACGGTGAGTACCGTGCTCTGGCTCAGCCAGATCCCTGGGCAACGGCTCCCATGCAGAGAGAATGGGCTCGGTACATTGCTAAGGGCCCAATTGCCCAGTGCCCTGCACCCGTGCGACGCCAACACAAACGGCACCACGCTGAGCCGGCAGCACTTTGCTCTGGTGCACATGATGACACAAGGCGCGGTGAACCTGGTGCGACAAATCCATGGGAGGAAGCAAAGGGTTCATTCCAAATAACCAGTGTGCCCAGCCCCCAGTAGTTAGAGGTTTGGGGCTTTTGTGCAGAAGCAGGAGGGTTTATAACCCTCCCCAAAGCTCTTGAGAGTCGCTGTGATATTGATGGGTTACTAATATTCGCACTGATAACTCAGGACCGTCCTGTGACTGGTATGAACGCCCAGCCCTGTCTGGATCCCTATCGATCGCTTGCGACCCGAGCCGTGCTAATCCTGCCAGGTCCTTGAGCAGCTCCCTCAGATTATCCAGACGTGGGGCACTGTGCTGGAAACCTCCTCCTGGCTCAGCAGCGCCTCTCCCGGGAGCAAAGGCCTACGCAGCACAGATTTCAGCAGGCTCCATTTCTCTGCTGCCGCCCACCCCTCCTCTCGGGGGACGCGTCGCTTTCGGTTAAATGGATTCCTCTCTGTCCTTGGCTGGAGGGGCTGCCAACCCCCTGGAACAGATTCCCTTTGAAAGGCTGAGCTCGGGGGAGTCCCTAGGGGACAGGACCCCACATCGCAGAGCCACCCCCATGCTTGGCCAAACAGGCTGGGCAGCATGAGCTCCCCTCTCACCCTGGCAGGATGCAGCTTGTGGGTGGGGAATGACACTGCCCCTGTGCTGTGCATCCTACAGGGCCAGCCCTGAATGCTCTCCAAGTGTAAACATGGGGGGAGGGATAGCTCAGTGGTTTGAGCATTGGCCTACTAAACCCTGGGTTGTGAGTTCAATCCTTGAGAGGACCATTTAGGCATCTGGGGCAAAAATTGGGGATTGGTCCTGCTTTGAGCAGGGGGTTGGACTAGATGACCTCCTGAGGTCCCTTCCAACCCTGATATTCTATGGAGCACTGACTGCACTGTGTCAAATAGGCTCTTTCTGGGACACCAGTAGCCCCAATTCCCTTTGTGGATTTGGTTCTTCCTCTTCCCTAGCTGTGTGTTTCCAGGCTCTCGCCTGTTAAGAGAACTCAAAACAAGTGTTACAGGCAACGTTTTAAATTCTATCCCTTGGGAAAACCTGCTGATGCTGGGGGCAGCTACCTAGAGCTCCAGGGGACACTGTTCTCTTACGCTGTCTTCAGTGCCTATTACCAGCACCTCCCAACCATCCCCGTATCCATCCCCACAACGCAGACAGTGCTGTATCCCCATTGAGCAAAGGGGAAGTGATGCACCCAGAGCCTGTGCCGGAGTAGGGAACTGATCCCCGCTCTCCTGAGTCACAAGCTGCCGCTCTAACCCCTGGCCCATCCTTCCTCTCTCGTTCACCCCAGCTCAGCTACTCCACCCAGGCGATGCGAAGTACGAGGAGCAGGCCGTGCGGGGGGTGCGGCACCAGTCTGTGCAGCTGGCTTGTGGCGACGTGGTCTCGCCCATGGTGGTTTTTTGGAGCTTCACCAAGCTGGGCTCGCTGGTGCCCAGGGCCGTTGCCATCAGCAACGGGATAGAGTCCAAGGTAGAGAAGGCTTCTGCGGCCCTGGGGCAGGTGAGCCTGCAGAACGGCACCCTGGAAGTGAGCGACCTGCAGACGGCTGCCCAAGGGCACTTCATGTGCCAGGCAATGTTCGAGGAGGACGGCGAGATCAAAGTGGGCTACTTCTACATAGAGCTGGTCGTGCTAGGTAGGTAGCGTGGAGGCTGCGTCACCTCTGGGACTCTCTGAACAAGTATACAGAGGCACCAGTCAGGGTCCCCGAACCCGAAGCCACAGTCCTACTGTGCTCCCTTCTTTAGGGTCCCTGTTACAACCCTCGCAGACCCACCCCACTGAGGTGGGGCGCAACCGCAGCAGGCAAACTGAGGCAGAGGGAGGGGAAGTGGGTCGCACCCGGGGTGGAAGGGTGGGACTAGAATCCAGGGGCCCCGACGCCCAACCATCTCATCCAATCACTGCACACGCACCCCCACTCGTCTGTGCCTCGTATCCCTGCAGGTGAAGCTGCCCTTTGCTGCCTGCAAAGATGATGGGAGACGGAAGAGACCCATTTGGTCCCAGCTGTTCCACCCTCCCAAGATGTCCCCTGCAATATGTTCTCCGCCGCCTAACCCAGCCTGTCCTTATTATATTGCGGTAGTGCCTAGGACCAGACATTGCTGTGCTAGATGCTGTACAAACACCGAACAAACAGGCAGTCCTTGCCCCAGAGGGCTGAGTTCTCAATGCCTCCAAAAATAGGACTTCCTCTGCTTCCTTCTGGAGGCTCCTCTCCTGACCCTGTGCTACAAGGCCTTGTGTAGCATGGCCAACATTCCCCTCGGTCAGGAGCAACCTGAAGAGAGCCCTTTGGTACGGGGTTGTGTGATGGGAGTGAGTGAGACGGCAGGGCTGCCTGCCCAGCCTTACTGACCTTAACCACAACAGCACAATCTGTGGGCACAATGGCATTCTCAGCTCTGGGCCCTGGCGTTCTGCGTGCCCGGATCTCACCTGGCTAGAGACTGCCAGGGAGAGAGGGATATCCCCAGGCACCCTGCTGAGCAGAATGGTGTCCTACGCGGCCACGCTGCGGTCACATTCTGCACCATCACGCAAGCTGGTGCAAAGCAAAGCAGATGTTCTGCTGAGCAACCTAAACAGGCACACTTAGACCTCTTGAAATCCAGCCGGAGCTGCAGAATTGTGGCCGAATCCCAGTATTCCTGCCTGGGGGGTTACTGTCAGGGATTTTCTGCGGGACCCGTGAGGGGTGTATATCCCACCTTTCCTGGGACACCCAGCGGTTCTCAGCTCCTCCCCGCGCAGTGTGTCTGTTCACATGCACTCTGCTGGCTGGGGTTGGATAGACTCCACTGGCAAATACTTCTTGGTTGCTGGGAGATTATCTTCCTGAAGAATGTCGCTCAATGCCGGGCAGCCACTTCCCGCTGGTATGTCCATGAACTTCAGAGCACAGGGGCTCGCTGCCGATGGAAGAGCTGTCATCTGTCCAGGGCTCAAAGCCCTTTGGCTTTCTCTTCAGTATTAGCTGCAAACTGTGACTCTCATAAAGGCAGAACATTTCATAGATTCATTCAGAGTTTGAGGCCAGAAGGGACTGATTAGATCCCCTAGTTGGACCTCCTGTATATCAAAGGCCAAAGAATTCCAGTCCCATCAGGTGTTTATTCCAGCTTACATCAAAGCCGTGTGAGCCAGGTGCTGTTAGCATCCGTACCGTGATCACTGGAGATATAAAAAGGGAGAGATTTGGGGAGAAAACAATCATGGTGACAAGGCAGAGCTGGGAAAATGACTCGCTAGTAATTCATTGACTGACGGATGGGACATGTTTGCGAACAATTCATTGTCTGCTCCATAGAGGGGATTATTTACTCATCAGTTGGTGGGAAAACTCTCTGAATAAACTTCCTGGGAATAGCAACCTGTTCTAGGAATTCTAACACCTGGCATTTGTCTGATGCCTGCCCTGGGAGTACCCTAGAGCACTCAGTGAACTGAGCTTGCCCTGGTAAGGAGGGTGAGGATAACTATTCTCATTTACAGATGGGGAAACTGAGGCAGGGGATGGTTAGAGCCAATTTTTTTCAATATTAGCCTCTGATTTAGGGTGCTTCAGTTATTTATTGCTGTGGTGGCACCAAGGAGCCCTGCTCATGACCCAGGGCCCCTGGTGCTAGGCGCTGTACAAACACAGAACAGAAAGACAGTCCCCACCCCGAAGAGCTTACCGTCTAAGTCTAAGACAAGAATTAGGTGGCTACAGACAGATGGATGGGGAGAGAAAGGAGCCAATATTGGCTAGCATGACCGGCCGTGGTCTCAGCTGGTTGTCAAGTTCTTACAGGCAGAGGAGAGCCCCCGCAGCTCCTACCACTCCCTTTGGGATTGTGGGTGCTGAGCAGCTCTGAGAATCAGGCCATGGGTGTGTCGAGTTGGCACCAAAAATCAGAGGCCACACACGGATCTGTCAGCTGAAGCGGCACATTTTAATGGTGGGGACGGGGTGCTCCCTCCCCCCGGGTCCCCTCTGATCTGAACCGTGCAGAGGTTTTCAATCTGCCCTGGGCACAGAATCAATCAAGTGCAGCATCAAAGAGTGCCTCCAGCAGCCAAGAACAGAGGCACATGTGCAGCTGCTGCTGAGGCAGCCGTGCCAAGTGACAGAGGCGGGCTCCAGCCAGACAGTCACTCGCCGTGACATAGCAAGTGCTCTCGCTCGAATGGTTCCCAGCCTGCAGCGCCGACGGCTCTGGGGTGGACCCTGCTCCTCTGGGCTGCTCTGTAAAACCAAGGGGCTGAGAGTCCACTGGCCAGGCACAAACCAGCCTTGGCATCACAAACCCTAAGAGGTCAAAAGTCATGAGTCAGGTGCCCCCCAAATTCATGAAAGTGGCTTTAAAATCATGAGATTTATAAAAAAATATGCCGTTTTGGTGCTTTTGGGGGAAATTTTTGGCTGCCTTGGGTCACAGCCACTTACTGTTTTTCATGCCAGCTGAGAAGCTCGTGTCATCACCTGACTCCAGGAGCTGGGGCTTTAAGAAAAACACCAAATATCATCAGGTTTATAATAAAATCATGAGAGATGGCATCACAGCAGCCAGCCACTGGATTCCTGTGGTACCTGGCAGGGCCACCAGAGTTAGTCACCAACAGACCCACCTAGGGCAGGCATGTCCCCAGCACAGATACACGTGTGCACTGTGGGGACAGGCCGCTGCCCCTGGAGTGAGTGGAGAATTCTGATCAGGGAGCCTTTTGTACCCACTTTGCTCTTGCTCGGCACCACTGTAAATGGCTCCACCAAGTGCGAAGCAGTGGAGAATCCGGGCCCTGGAGGGGCCTAGACTAACACCCGGATCCAGACACCCCTATTGACAGGAGAGTTACTGTTGGTCCTGGGGCCACTACTGGCGGGCACCGGATGTTTGTTAGAAGAAGAACTCAGGGCATTTATCTCCAAAGCCAGCTCTCCGCTCCCCTGACCCAGAGCTCTCATTGACGTCAGTGGGCAGTGGCTCTCCCCCATGGTGCACCAGTCAGTCAGCGGAGTGCTCTGGTACTGGTGCTGTGCAGAGCCCGGCAGCCAGGTCACGGGGCTTGGCTGGACCCTGTACAGTTCTCTCCCTGGGGCGAGGGGTCAGAGTGAGATCCCAAGAGGACACATGGGTGGTACAGAGCTCCGGTGCCCAGCACGCATCTTTGCAGGGCAGGATGAGAGGGGATTGCTCTCCCCACACCCCTGCTGCCCCCTCAGGCTGGGGAAGGAAGCCGTGGTCTGATCCAGGAAATGCCTTCCCTGTGTACTCCCCCATTCCCAGCATGCCTGGTCAGGTCCCAGTGCCCTGCTAGTTTCATCTCAGTGGAGGGCAGCCAGCTGGCTCTGGGGCTGGGAGCTGGCTGCCCCTCTCCTGGCTCTGTGATGAACCATCTGGGCAGCTCCCCCATAGACTCTGGGCTCCAGCAGGCTTCAGAGGGGGAGTGCTGCAGCTGGCCTGCACCCCAGCGCATCAGCACCAGGGCCTGGACACTCGCTGCCCTCCAGTTCAATCCTTCAAAAACAGTGGGCGGCTGGGAAGCCTTAATCTTCTTCTCTCTCCCCACCACCTGTCCAACGTCCCACTGCCTCCTTCCCCCAGCCACTCATGGCTCCCTGGCCCCTCTGACCTCCTCCCTGCCCCGTCCCGCCTCAGCTGTCTCTGTACCCCCCAGAGCCTTTCTCTGCAGGACTGTCCAGCCCCCTCCTGCTGCCCCACCTTCCTCTGAGCTGCCGTCTGTGCTGAATGATCATCCGAGACCACGCTGCATTGGGAGCAGCTTCCATCGTGGGGGGCTGACCGATCCCGCCTCTTTACGGCTCCCTAGAACCTTCCCTCTGTCTCTAGCAATTCGTTAGCGTGGGTCTGAAGGGCACAGCAGAAAAATCACACGCCTGGGAGTGTAATGGACGAGATTCTAATAGCAAGGGCTGGCTTGGAAAAGAACCGAGCCGGTCATAATGGAAGGGATTAGTATGAAAGGATTGGCTTGGCTGAGATGGGACTGGAGCCAGCTGGATGGAGAGCATGGAGGGGGGCGTGGTGATGAGGGATGGAATGGGGCGGTTTGGAATGGATTGGATGGGGAACGGGGCAGAGTGCATCGGAAGAGGCTGCAGCGGGTGAGCTCACATCCGAGCTGTGTGTTTGGTCTCCCCTAGTTCCCGTTCCGAAGCCCTTCCTGCAGATGACCGACCCCACGCCGGTGGAAGGCACGGTGGTGATGATGACGTGTGCGGTGAAGGAGGGGACGCCTCCCATCGGGTACTCCTGGCACCGCCACACCAACAGGGAGGGTGCGGTGGCTGTCGCGGAAGCTGCCGGCGGGCTGCTGAACCTGACAGCGGCTAACCGGACTGACATGGGCTGGTACGCCTGCACCGCCCACAACGAGGTCAACAGCCAGACCAGCGACAGGATGTATCTCGACGTCATTTGTAGGTGACCTGCAGGCAGGCGCAAACGTCCTGCCCCTCTGCTTTGCTGTCACACGCCCCCCTCCAGGCCCGATCCTGCCAGCTGCTGAGTGCCCATAACCCCTACCAAGGCCGGTGGGAACTGGGGTTCTCAGCACCTCCCAGCACTAGGTCCCTAAAGAGCGTCTCCAGAGAACATAACCAGGGCTTCCAGACTCTTTTCCCCCCGGCCCAGAATCCTTGTGCTGCTTCCCAGACACCCCTGGGCACGTGGCCCAAACAGCAGCCCAGCTGCCCCGGTGTCTGACAAGGACTGAGGATTTGGAATGGGAATAAGATTATGATCCCCCCAGAAAACAACTGCTGGCAACCACTTTGGGGGTCATAACCCCATCCCTGCCCCCAGCATTGGGGGTCAGAGTGGACCCCCCTGCCATTCCTGGGCTACAGAGCCCCACGTCCTATTCCTGGACCAAAAAGATTCAGATAAACGATCCAGCTGCCGGATGGTCATCTGAACAGAGCCCCTCCCCTTCCTGCCATCAGCCAGGTGCTAACCACCTCATGCTTCATTCTGCAGATGGCCCTGATGAACCCGTGATCAATGTTGAGCCGTTTGCTATTAACCAGAACGGCTTCTCAGCTAACGAGCAGGAGGAGGTGATCCTGACCTGCCTGGCCCCTTCCAACCCGCCCAGCCACTACATCTGGTTTTACAACAGCTCCCAGATCTACTCCGGCCAGAAGTATGTGATAGCCAAGATCTCCCGGACTCAGACGGGCACCTACACCTGCCTGGCCCAAAACACACATCTCAATACGCGCACTCAGACCACCATCATCCTCACCGTCTACTGTAAGTGCGTCCCTCCCCGTGGCTGGGCACGCGGCCATCTGGGCATGCGTTCTCTCTGGCATGTGCAGCGGCATCCCCCTTCTGGTCCCATCTTCTCTGTCCTCTGCATTTCCCTCCCTTACTTCCCTTCTTTGATTCTCATGGTCACCTGTTAGCTAAAGAGGTATCAGGACGCTAGGGAAGAGCTCTTCAAGCTTGAGAGTGGGCAGGTCAAGTCTCATGAGAAGAACAGAGAGGTTTCTACCTCTGTCGGTCCCGCATGATCCAGACCAAGCAGGGACCCAACCTGTGTGAGAGCAGAATAGCCCCTTCCACAGGACCAGTATCACTCAGGGCTTAGCACCTCGGGACGGAAGGGGGGCAGTGTTGTGAGATCGATGGCGTGTGTAGCCTAAGGCAGCTGTTGTGTTCTTTTCGGTCGGGCTCCTCCAGCGGGGCCGTGGGGGAGCAGAGACGGGGTGTGTAAGCGATCCAGAGGCAGGTCGTCTGGCAGATGGTCGTGAAGAGAGAGTGTTTGCTCACAGCCGTGGCGAGCACAGCAGTAAACACCTGTGCGGATGGTTCCACTTGGTTTGGATCTACAGCTTAGACTGCTGTGCTGTGAGGGCCCGGAGAGTGAGCCGCTGGGAGAGGCACTGGGCCACGTGATGACGGCGACCGGGGAGCGGAAATGCGTAAGAGAGCTGAATTCCCTGTGAGGCCTCTGAGCTGGTAGCTTTGTTCCTCGCAACATCCACCTGCTCCCCCTTCATTTAGACCAGGTGTCAAGCCCTCCAAACCCTTTCCAAGCAGAGCCAGCCATTCGAGGGGCCAGATTTCTGGGCGAGGCCACTGGACACGTTACAAGATATTGATGTGGGGGATGCTGGCAGCTGGGGCGGCTGGGATGGAGGAACTGTCATGGGGGGCTGGAGGGGATCTTGGCAGGTGGGTTGGGGGCTTGTCACAAGGAGAGCAGGGGGATTTGGGCAGATCAGCGAGTTGGAAGGACTGGTCATGGGGACAGGGTGGATTCCGGCAGCTGGAAAGCGTCACTCAAGGGGGACGCTTGCCATGAGGGTGCTGGAGGGTTGCGGCAGCCGGGGGAGGGGTTGACTCTAGTCAACAACAGGCACTGAAACTGTGACACTTGCAAAGCTGGCACCCGCCTGAAGAATCGGCGCCAGCTCACGCTGTGTCCAAATGTCTCTGGCTCCGCACAGCGGGGGAGACATCTTGCGGACTGTCACCGGCGCGCCGGAGTGTCTCAGAGCCGCTGGGTCGCTGTCCTGTCCCCGGCGCACCAGAGCGTCTCAGAGCCGCTGGGTCACTGTCCCATCCCTGGCGCGCCGGAGCGTCTCAGAGCCACTGGGTCGCTGTCCCGTCCCCGGCGTGCCGGAGCATCTCAGAGCCGCTGGGTCGCTGTCCCGTCCCCGGCGTGCCGGAGCATCTCAGAGCCGCTGGGTCGCTGTCCCGTCCCCAGCACGCCGGAGTGTCTCAGAGCCTCCGAGTCGCTGTCCCGTCCCCAGCGCGCCAGAGCGTCTCAGAGCCGCTGGGTCGCTGTCCCATCCCCAGAGCGTCTCAGAGCCGCTGGGTCGCTGTCCCGTCCCCGGCGCACCGGAGCGTCTCAGAGCCGCTGGGTCGCTGTCCTGTCCCCGGCGCGCCGGAGCATCTCAGAGCCGCTGGGTCGCTGTCAAGTCCCCGGCTTGCTGCTTTCTGCCCTCTGCAAACTCCAAAGGTCCTGGGTGTCACTGGGTTGAGGCCACAGCTACCCCACCTAGGGTACAAACCATCATTCCAGTGAGGGGGCAGCCTTTACGGAAGAGGGACCACATGCCTGCCCTGCCCCTCCCTCACACTGGCCCTGGCTCAGGTGCCTTGCTGGGGAGCGGTCTCATGGTACCAGAGGGACAGCAATGTGCCAAAGGGAACTCGACCTCTGTCTCCATCGGCTGCTCTTGCTCCTCACGTTCGCACCTTAGCACTGATGGTGGCCAGGGCCTGCCCAGCACGTCTTGGGCTTAGCGATCCAAACCCACGTCGCCGGTCGCCGAGTACCCTGTGCTCTCCCTGCTCCTCTCCATTGCTCCTACGGCGCTTCGCCAGGGAGCCGGCCCCATTGGGAAGAGCCCACAGAGCCACACAGACAGAGCTGCCCCATGGTCCCTGACTCCCTGGCCCCAGTGCAGCTCCTGCGCATGGCAGCCCCAGGCAGCCGGCCTTGTGTTCTTCCCAGTGTTGCTAACTCCTCTTGCTGTTGATACAATCTTTGCCCCACGCACAGATCTGCCCGAGGGGAAGCCGAGCTGCACACCAGTCCCTGCTGCCAATTTCCGGGACATTGCTCTGCAGTGTTCGTGGCCTGGCGGGTTCCCCCCAGCGCGGCTGCGGTGGGTGAGAGCCGGCCGGGAAGCAGACGCTGCAGCGTCCTACTCCAATGCTACCAGAATCCACCGAGGGGTGGACATCCGGAACGGCAGCTCGTACACCTGCCTGGCCTCCCACCCAGCACTCAGAGAGGATGCTGTCTGCACCACCACTGTGTGTAAGTACCCTCGCCCTGCCTGCTCAGTGCCGCCCAGGAACAGAAACACCACTGCCCCTTCCGTAAGGCAGCCGGGTCCTGTGCTCTGCCCCCTGAGAGCCCACGCCAGCTTGTGGAGATGGAGTCTCCAGCTGGCGGCTAGAAACAAGGCTGATGCTGTGGGAAGCAGCTCTCCAAACAAGGGCGCAGTTCCTCCTTGCTTACTGTAAGGCCTCAAGCGGACATTCAGGGCTCCAGGGACCCTGGGTAGATGGCACCTTTGGTCTGGCAACAGGGAGCTACAGGGGTACTGCTTGATTGCAGCACTGTGACACGGCTAGTGAAGGTGACGTGTGTAGGAGCTGGCTTTGCTCTGGCTCTCATTCCCAGAACGAAAATAGGAATAAGGTGCTGATGCCCCCAGTGCAAACACTGGTCCTACAGGTGAGATGGCTGCAGCGTCAGGAACCCGTGCAGCCACGAGACTAACTCTCCAGGCTCGCCTGTATTCCAGAACCACTTCACTCTGGAGGGGTTTTGTTTGTGAGGTGCCTGTAGGCCATGAAATCACTTCCAGGGCCTGCAAAACCCCATGTGGTGCCAGGTCACATCATGTCCTGGTGACGGCTTTGCCCAATGGGATGATGTCGCTCATCCCATCCCATCACAATGAACCAACCCAGCGTCACGACATAAATGTCCAAGGGTGCTTGTGCCTGACTAAGGTGACGGGCTCGGCAGGCCGTGCTGGTCCCGTGGAAGCAGACACAGGTGGTGCAAACCCCAGAGAGTGCTGTGGTCAGCAAGCTAGCCCAGCACCCAGGGGCTCAGGACTCTCATGGGAGGTGCAGGGAGGTCTCCAGGGGTGTGGAGGAATGTTAGGGATGTTGGCATGTTTTCTCCTGGTTCCTTCATGGCCTGGTCTGGTCCCTCAGTAGAGATAACGCTAACGGGCTGGAGAGCCTGTGGGACTGTACCTCAGACTTGATTCTCCTCTCACTCACACTGATGTAACTCCATGGAGCTCCCCGCAGGGCCAGCGAGTGCTGGTTCTCTGGGGTATTTACCGCATGAGGCCCAGAGTTTGAATGTCAGAGGTTCTGGGGCAGAAAGTGCCCTTTGGGGCATATGGAAACACCCAATTCTTCCCAGTTTATGTGGGGAGAGCAGAGACCTGGGGACACGTATGATAGGACGTGCAGCATCTCCACCAGCTGAGATGTAGGCAGGGATGCTTGTCTCTAAGATGCTGCTGTCTCTGTCCCCTAGGGGTCCCCGTGGGGAACCCCACCTGTTCTGCCATGGCTACGAAGCAGAACGAATTCCTCATGCTGTCCTGCGACTGGGCGGGAGGCCTGCCCCGTGTCACACTCTGGTGGAGAGACTGGCGGAACCGCGTGCTGGGTGGCT
This sequence comes from Trachemys scripta elegans, assembly GCF_013100865.1. NCBI lineage: Eukaryota > Metazoa > Chordata > Testudines > Emydidae > Trachemys > Trachemys scripta. The sequence continues at coordinate 2,613,917 of NC_048318.1, forward strand.
TGAAACCATCCAGCAACATCTACGTCATGCAGTCCAACAGCACCCTTGGGGGCAAGGAGTTCACGTGCATCGCAGCCCACCCTCTGCAGGCCAGAGCCACGGAGTGTCTTGTCCGGCTGGGTAAGCAGGCCGGCTGCCACTCGGCGGGGCCGCAGGGACTTGTGGGCCATGTAACTGCTGGCAAAGCAAGTATGGGGAGTGCGGGTGGGACGTGGCACCAGTTCTGCAGTTCCTGGAGCCCTGACCGAGAGGCAGATTTCCACAGGGAAAATCCAGGCCGGGTCCGGCTCATGAGAGCGTCCCAAGGCATGTGTCAGAGCCCCAGGTGGGGACCGGGTGCCATGTCCGCCCTTCACTGGCTCATGGCGAATGTTGTGTGAGTGACGAACCTCACCGGCTCCCAAACCTCAGTGCTCAAAGTGGCCAGAAAAAAGTGGGGGGCTCTGAAAGTAACATTACATCTGCCTCCCTCTCTCCCCCCCTTCCCCCCCAGCCACAGCTCTGCTCCTCCTGCAACTCAGGGGCTCTTTACCCCCCTCCCCAGGCCTGGAGGAGGCTGCAGCGAGTCCCCTGTGCCCCCTCCCAGCCCAGATGCTGGAGGGGAAGGCGGGAGGGGCAGAGGAGTTGTCTCATTGCTCACAGGGATTGAAGGGGGATGAAGGGACAGAGCTGCCCTGAGCTGCTGGGCCCTCTCTGCTCCCCCCACCCCTCCTGGGAAAATGGGGTCTGCTCCTGAGGGAGGGGGCAAAGCTCTGGCTGCTCCTACAGCTGCTCCACCCCAAGAGGCAGGGCAGGGGGCTGAGGCGGGTTCAGGGACAAGACTTCTTGAGCTGGCAGATGGGGGAACTGTGCCCCAATGACAGGCGCACTCAGCGCAAATGCTAGGGGAGGCGGCCCTGGCGGGTGCTCTGTGTGCATGTAAGAATGGCCTCGTGGGCTCCCATGGCCGTCGTCTTGGTGATTCCTGACTCAGAGCACTTGGTTTGCAGCCCAAAGCGTTCCTCACAAGGGGCCAGCAGTCCTCACTCTGCCTTCAGAGACACCTGTGCTGTCTAGGGTTGCCAGGCATCCGGTGTTCAACGGGACCTGGGTGGCTCCTGTCAGCATAGTTGACGAGGCCATTAAAAGTCCGGTTGGTGGTGCAGCGGGGCTAAGGCAGGCTCCCTGCCTGCCGTGGCTCTGCACGGCTCCCAGAAATGGCTGGCATTTCCCTGCGGCTCCTAGGCAAAGGCGCGGCCATGGGGGCTCTGCGCACTGACCCCATCCTGAGCGCTGGCTCTGCAGATCCCATTGGCCAGGAACCATGGCCAATGGGAGCTGCGGGGGCAGGGCCTGCAGATGAGGGCAGTGCACAGAGCCACCTGGCCATGCCTCCGCCAAGGGGCCGCAGGGACAAGCTTCCCAGGAGTGGCCTGAGGTAAGCGCTGCCCGGGGCCTGCACCCCAAATCCCCTCCTGCACCCCACCAGCCTGCCCCAGCCCTGAGCCCCCTCCTGCACCCCAAACCCCCTGCCTGGAGCCTGTACCCCCAGCTGGAGCCATCATCCCCTTGCCCCCCAACCCCCTGCCCCAGTCCAGAGCCCCCTCCCACACGCTGAACCCCTCATTTCTGGCCCCACCCAGAGCTTACACTGCCAACCGGAGCCCTCACCCCCTCCCATACCCCAACCCCCTGCCCCAGTCTGAAGGCCCCAGCCTCTCACACTCTGAACCTCTTGCTCCTACCCCTCTAGCCCAGAGCCCCCTCCTGCATCCCACACCCCTCCAAGGCCCCACCACAGCCCAGTGAAAACGAGCAAGTGAGCAAGGGTGGGGAAGTGTGAGGGGGAATGGAGTGAGTGGGGGCGGGGCCCCGGGAGAAGGGGCAGGGCCTTGGGGAAGGGGCGGGGCAAGGGTGTTTGGTTTTCTGCAATCAGAAATTTGGCAACCCTAGTACAGTCCCCCTGTCATCACTGGGGTGCCCAGGGGTTGTGGAGGGCAGAATTTGGCCCTGCACTGGAACTGCAAATTAGTTACCAATCCTGGTGATGATGCATGAACTGGAATAGACCCTGGGTCCCCTCCCTGAGCTGGGCCACCCCGCAGGGCTCCCGGGACAGACCCCGGCTCCCCTCCCCGGGCTCCCCACGGGGCTCCCGGGACAGACCCCGGCTCCCCTCCCCGGGCTCCCCGCAGGGCTCCCAGGACAGACCCTGGCTCCCCTCCCCGGGCTCCCCGCAGGGCTTCCAGGACAGACCCCGGCTCCCCTCCCTGGGCTCTCCACAGGGCTCCCAGGACAGACCCCGGCTCTCCTCCCCGGCTCCCCCCGGGGCTCCCAGGACAGACCCCAGCTCCCCACCCTGGCTGCCCCCGGGGCTCACGGGACAGACCCTGGTTCCCCTCCTCGGGCTCCCCACAGGGCTCCTGGGACAGGCTCCTGCTCTGTTGAGAGTGAGGTGCCCTGCCCTGGGCACTGCTCTCACTGCAATAGCCCCCGTGTCTCTCTCTCTGGACAGATGTTCCCAAGCTGGCGGCCGAGCGCACCGAGGTGTCGCTGTTCGAGGGCGGCGAGGTCCAGCTGGCCTGCGCGCTGCAGGGCCCCCACCTGGGCTCTGAAGTGTTCTGGTTCAACAACAAGCACCAGGTGATCCGGCCGGATGCTGCGAAGTACAGGCTGCAGCAGAGCGACGCCTGGTTCAACCTGACCATCTGGGACACCGAGTGGATGAGGGACAGCGGCACCTACCACTGTGCGGCCGTGAACGCCGTGGGCAACACCACCGTCCCTATCAGGCTCCGCGTGAAGAGTACGGTGGGGCAGGGCGGGTGCTCATGGGAACCATACAGGGGCGGGACGGGGTGGGGGGGACAAACGGGGGCTTGGCAGAGTTTAGAAGGAAGCAGGTAGGAGTGTGCTGGGAAGAAGAAGTGGATGGGAGGGTCTGGGGGACCATGGGATAGGGAGGCGGAAGGAGAAGTGGATGGGGAGGTCCGGGGGCCCCATAGCAAGGGCTGGGGGCCCCATAGCAAGGGCTGGGGGAGAGGAAATGGATGGAGGGGGTCTGATGGGGTACACCGGGGGGGGGGGGGGGGGGGGGGGAGGGGGGTGGGGGGTTTGGTGGGGGCCCACATGGTGTGTGGAGGGAAGGGAAGTAGTGGAAGGGTCCGGGCCGGGGTGGAGATGAGGGTAAGGGTGTGATGGGGAAGGTGTGGGCAGGAGGTTTAGTCATGGGCCTGTTCTGAATGCAGATTGGTAGAAGCATAGCAATGGTGGGATGGGAGGGAGCTCAAGAGATCATCCAGACCAGCCCCTGCACTGAGGCAGGACTACGTATTATCTAGACCATCCCTGACAGGAGTTTGTCCAACCTGTTCTTAAAAAACCCCAACAATGGAGATTCCACAACCTCCCTGGGCAATTTATTCCAGGGCTTAGCTACCCTGACAGGAAATTTTTCCTAATGTCCAACCCAAACCGCCCTTGCTGCAATTTAAGCCCATTGCTTCATGTCCTGTCCTCAGAGTTAAGGAGAACAATTTTTCTCTCTCCTCCTTGTAACAACCTTTTACATACTTGAAAACTAGTATCATGTCTCATCTCCTCTCCAGACTAAACAAACCCACTTCTTTCAATCTTTCCTCATGCGTCATGTTTTCTAGACCTTTAATCATTTTTGTTGCTCTTCTCTGGACTTTCTCCAATGTGTCCACATCTTTCCTGAAATGTGGTGCCCAGAACTGGACACAAGACTCCAACTGAGACCTAATCAGCGTGGAGTACAGCAGAAGAATGACTTCTCATGCCTTGCTTACAACACTCCTGCTAATACATCCCAGAATGAAGATTGCTTTTTTTGCAACTGCATTACACTGTTGACTCATAGAACATCAGGGTTAGAAGGGACCTCAGGAGGTCATCTAGTCCAACCCCCTGCTCAAAGCAGAACTACTCCCCAATTTTTGCCCCAGATCCCTAAATGGTCCTCTCAAGGATTGAATTTACAACCCTGGGTTTACCAGGCCAATGCTCAAACCACTGCGCTATCCCTCCTCCCTCATATTTAGGTTGTGGTCCACTCTGACCCCCAGATCCCTTTCGGCAGTACTCCTTCCTAGGCAGTCATTTCCCATTTTGTACGTGTGCAACTGATTGTTCCTTCCTAAGTGCAGTACTTTGCATTTGTCCTTATTGAATTTCATCCTATTGACTTCAGAAGGTTGGACAAACACTTTGTGCAGCCCTGGGCTCCTCAGAGACCATGGGGTGAACTCCCAGGGGTTCCTGTTTCATTCACCCCCTTGGTTTCTATGACACTGAGTGAGGTCATGTGGGACTCTGGCAAACCCCAGGCTCCGGGGACTGCGCTGAGGCTGGTTTCACTCCAGGTGGGGGAGGCAGGTGCAGCCCTTTATTACCTGACTGGCCAGTTAAACCCTGAATGCAGCGAGAGAGGAAGGGAAGGAGCGTGTGCGTGAGAACGTGTGTGAAAGATGAGGTGTTTTTGTGCGTGTGTGTGATGTGCAGGTGTCCGGTGTCTGTGAGGCATACAGGGGATGTGTGTGTGTGTGTGTGTGTGTGTAGCATGGGGTCGGGTGTGTGTGAGGTTGTTTCTTTGCGTGCGTGTGTGTGTATGTGTGTGAGCAGTATGGGGCTGGATGTGTGTGAGGTTGTCTCTGTGTGTGTGTGTGTGTGTGTGTGTGTGTGTGTGTGAGCAGCATGGGGTCGGGGGGGGTGAGGTTGTCTCTGGGTGCGTGTGTGTGTGTGTGTGTGAGCAGCATGGGGTCGGGTGTGTGTGAGGTTTTCTCTCTGGGTGCACCACTGACATGCTCCCTACCCCCTGCAGAGTACCCGACGCCCCCCAACGTGACGATCAGCAAGCTGATGTACACCCGGCAGCGCACTGAGGTGCAGCTGGAGTGGGTGACGCAGGGCTCGGGGAACCTGACCGGCTTCGTCGTCCAAAGGCAAGAAGCAAAGAAATCCTCGCTGGGCCCATCCCGGTCGGCAGCCCGGGCCTGGGAGACGGTGGCCAGTGACATAGAACCTGACATCCGGGACCACAGGGTGGGCGGCCTGGACCCGGCGGTGGTGTACGCCTTCCGCATCCTGGCTGTCAACCACCGCACCACCGGGCACCCGTCCGAGGGGAAGACCCCAGGTGAAGTGACTAGGCCCCAGACTCCACTCTGGGGGCTGGAGTGGGGGATCCCCTACTGCAGCGGCTGTCCGCCGCCCACATGTCCAGAACCCCACCCCATCTCCCAGGGCTGGGCCTGTGTGGGGCCGGGGGTGTGTGTGGTCTGTTGGGGTGTGAGTGAGGTGGGGCTGTAGAGAATGGCGGGTGTATCTCTGTCCTGTTCCAGCTAGACAGGTAGGACTGGGCAGGATTAGCTTCCATGCCCCATTTATTCACCCAGCCCCTTTAGGATTCTTGTCACATTGGGATGAAGGGCCTGGAAAGCAGCCGGCTCCCAGGGCCACGTCCCTCCCTGGGTGTGAATCACAGCAAGCAGGACAGGCCTGTGTGGAGCTGGCAAGGCTGGACAGCTCCCCACAAGCGAGACTGGGCCAGAGGTGAGTAGGTCTTTAGCACAGTTGGATTGTAGGGATATAGATTGGTGAGATTCCATTGGGGTGTAGTGGATGGTGTCATTGTATCAGGGTGTAGGGGATGGTGTCATTGTGTTGGGGTGTAGGGGATGTTGTGATTGCACTGGGGGGTGTAGGGGACGGTGTTGTATCGGGGTGTAGGGGATGGTGTGATTGCATTGGGGTGTTGTATTGGGATGTAGAGGATGATGTATTATGATGTAGGGAATGGTGTCATTGTACTGGGGTGTAGGGGATAGCGTTGTATTGGGGTGCAGGGGATGGTGTCACTGTATCGGGGTGCAGGGGATGGTGTGCTGGAAGACCAACTAGCATTGCCACATCATGCAGGGAATGTTTCAAGTGTTGTAGTGGAGCTGAACAAAACTGCTCACAGAACCTGATCACTGGGCCCTGCTGGTGCAGTGGTAGATGGCTGGAACCAGGGTGTTGTGAGTTGGGAGTGCGGGGTATTGGCAGTGCAGTGCGGAGGATTCCAGGAGTGGAAGAGCTGTGGGTGCTGTAGTTCAGAATTGAGGAGCATTGGCAGTCACTTTGTCTGTTTATTCGTGACTGGGGTCAGCTATGAGCTTGGGGAGAAGTGCGGCATTGTACTCAAATTCCACCCAGCATCACAATCCCAGAATCTGAGCAGCTGAGTGCATTGTCATAAACTGATGAGCAGTGGCCTGTAAGCATTAGGTTTCAGAGTTAACGCCCTGAGGCAATAGGAGCAGGTCACACCTCCTTTACAGCTACTGGGCCTGATTCTGTTCTCACTCACGGTTGATCAGAAATATTCCTGGAGTGTGTGAGATCAGAGTGGGACCCGAGGGTTCTCTCTGTCTGCAGACTCATTCAGACCACGCTACAGCATGGTCACACTTTGAAGTTTTCTTTGCAGACGGGGGAGCCAGAACCAGATTTGTCCCCAAATTGAAGGTTAAATTCTGCAGCACTGTTAGAGCCATTGGTGAGACGCTGGTGAGGTGCAGTGGCCAGGCCTGGCTCGCCCGAACTTACAGAACTGGAATTCTCTGCCCTGAGAGAGGCAGGCAGGAGGCACAAAGCCAGAGTCAAGGGCAACCTATGGACCATTCCTTGGGTACCAAAGGGATCTTGGATTATAGAGCGGATTAGATGCTTAACCGTGGGGATTTGTGCTCATATGCGGTGTTGAAGAGAAGGTAAGGAAAACATTCCCCTTTCAGGGCAGGCTGCCTGGGAGCTTGGGCATCTTGGCCCAGCTCAGCAAAGGTATTTAGGCTCCTAAACCGTCAGTGGAAGTTAGGAGCCTAAATAGGTTTGTGGCTCTCGCCCCTGGTGCTTCCTGTGGAGCAGGGAGTTAGCTGGGTATATGCCCATGGCCCATTGGGTGCTTGCACTGGGCCATGGTCCTTTCTCACCCTCACTTCCTGTGCGTCAGTGGGGAGCTCTGGCCTCGGCAGTTTCAATCAGGCATAGACCGCTCGCCAACCAGGTCTGAATCCCCCATGGCCCCCGCTGAGGGATAGAGGAGAACACCCACCTCTGTGCTCACCGAGCAGCTTCCAGCCAATATGAGCTCTCCTAGCTCTGGCTGGAATTGCCGCCTACGGAGCGAGAGGGGCCTGGTTCAGGTCTCCACTTATGGAAAAGTCGTGTGGAATTTAATGGGAAATGCCACCCTGTCTATTGGCTTATTGAGCCCCCCATGGGGTTTGAGGAAGACTATCGCTGCTCTAGGCTTCACCTTCTCTTGCATTCTGTAGGGGAATTGCTCTGGGAAAATAGAGATTTCCTCCCTAGTAGGTCCACAGGACTTATCCACTGGGCCCCCTTGGAAACGCACGGGGTGCAGATACCCCAAGTCCAGCCACCAGAGAGGGACTCTGATAACTGCCGTCATCTGGCTGGCTCATGAACAGAGGCCCAAGGAACACCCCCTGGGTCTGTTGGGGCCATTTGGCACATGGGGCACTTCTGTGCCAGCAAAAGATTTCCCTGGGGTGGCAGGTGGGACCAGTGGGACATTATCAGCCCATCCCCCCCTTGGTGTTAGCTGCCACAGTTTGCTGCAATCCGGTGCCTGTCCCTCCCGGATGCCCCGTCTCCTCAGGACAGCATTAAGAGGAATTGGAAGCGTGAATGTCCCTGGCTGGTCCTGGATCGAGACTGAGGGGGTTTCTCTTGAGCACGGCTCTGCTCTGCAGGGCACGAGTAACAGCTGCTGGGAGCCACCGAACTGCCCTGCAGCTTGGATGGGCTTAGTTAGAAAGGGCTCTCCGGGGCCTGACAGTGACCTCCATGAAAAAGTTACCATGACAAGGAGCTGCTCTAGCAACAGGATCCGCCCTGTGCGTGTGATCAGCCAGTGAGAGTTAGGCCTGATGATGCAATGCTGCTAGCGGGGGATTTCCTTGACCAAGTGCTGATGACCTGCTGGAGTGCTGGTGCGGGGAAATCTCTGCAAGGTTCAGCTCTTGTGAAACTCAGTAGGTGTCTGCCTAACTTAGGGTGACCAGATAGCAAACGTGAGAAATCGGGACGGGGGTGGGGGTAATAGGAGCCTATATAAGAAAAAGACCCCAAAATTGGGACTGTCCCTATAAAATCGGGACATCTGGTCACCCTAGCCTAACTCCTTTCTAGGATGACATGAGGCCCAGGGCAAGAGGGTGCTAGGTCTGAAATGGTGTCAGCATGACCAGAACGAATCCCTGCTGCTCCTTCTTCTTCCCGTGCCCCTTCCGGGGTCCCTCTGTGCCTCCTTTTTCTGTCCCTGCCTCTCCATTTGCCTCCTGCATGGCCCAGCCTGCTGTATCCCCCCAGCTGACCCTGATGCATGAGTCGCCAGGAATGGGTGTCGATTCCTGGCGGTGCTGTGCAGTGTGGTGTGGGGGGGACCCCGTCTCTGATGACTTCAGTGTGATTGTCACTTCTGTTCCCCATCATCTCATTATCCTAATTGCATGGTTTCCTGCAGAGGATTATCCTTCCCGGGGAAGCACACCCCACCCTCTTGCTCCAGATGTCACTGCACAGCTCCAAGAAGTCATTCTGCTCACTTGTTTACTTGTCACTGTTAGCCCTGGCTGCGGTCCGGGTTGGTTTCACTCACCCGTGCTGTCTCTGCGACACAACAGAATCCACGCTGCATTCGTTCCGATAGGGGATACGACGGGAGGCTGCTCTGAGTCACATTTGCACAGAGGAAGCTACTCCAATTTGGCTTCATTATTTATACGACTGGCTTAAAATACCCTTAAAATTCCTGGAAAATGACTTCTCTTTGAAGTGCGATTTCTCCTGAAAAATGACTAAAATGGTCCCTTCTCTTTGCTGGCTGGGAAAAGATTCGTTTGCCCCTGCAAAAATTTGCAACAAAAACAAAGTGTTTGTTTTCATTGAACTTTTCCTTAACAATTGGGGGTGGGGGGTTGTGTAATCAAAAAACCAAAAACGTCTCCGTTTTTGGCATTGATGTTTTCAGTTATAGCCCTACAATGTCTGATGAAAATGGGGATTTTCACCAAACGATTTCCATCTTCACTGAGAAGCCATTTCTCGTCACTTAAAAAGTCTCAGCAAAAACTTTTCAACCAGGTCTGCCCCCTGTGTGCACAAAAGTTGGATCTGCTGACTTTAGGGACCAAAACAAGACCCAAGCAGCTGATTATTTGTAGTGCCATAGCACCTAGGAGGCCCAGGCATGGACTGTGCCCCGTTGTGCTAGGTGCTGTACAAACCATAGAGCAAAAAGACAGTCCCTGTCTCTTTGAGCACAGCTCTGCTGAGCTGGCTTGGCCTGAACACCCCGCCATGCAGAACCAGCCCAACACCTGGAGAGGCAGCTGAGGTCTGGTCCGTCCTGGGCAGCTTGAATAGGACCCTTCGTTATGTCCCGATTGGTTGAGTTGTGCAGCCAGTCAGGGTGCCTGGGCCTTGCTGAGGTCAGAATGTGGCCTGCAGAACCTCCAATACAGAGGCTGACGCATGAGAAGGGGCGAACTCAGTGTGACCCTCAGATCCCAGGCTGAGTCGGCGGGGATGTCAGCAAACCCCCTTTTCCCCTGGGCACTGAGCACCTTTAGGGAATAGCCATGGAGCCCCGTGATGCCCTTTTCAGACAGAGAGACGCATTTTAAAACCTGCTTCAAGGGCGTTTCTCTGAACAGCTCCCCAAGGGGTGCTGCTAGTGGACACTAGCTGAGCACCGATCTTCACCGATGTCGCTGGAGGCAATGATCCGTGGACATGTCAAAACCAGGGTGTTTGGGCCTTCTCTGCTGCCTTTCACGGGAGGGACTCAAAACACTTTCTGAACATTAAACCACACAACACCCCTGCCAGGCAGGTAAGTGTCATTGTATAGAGGGGGAAACCGAGGCACAGACTGTCAAAGGGACTGGAAGCCTGGCTCACACCTCTATTCAGTAGCAGAGCTGGGGATAAAGCCCAGGGGTCCTGACCAGTTCAGCACTGTGAACACTGGCTCGCCCATTCTCAGATCCCTGGGGGATCTCTGCGCAACCATGGCTGCTGTTAAAACAAGCCCTGACCAGCTTAGATGGTGTTGATGGTAGGACGTAGAATGAAAAAGACATTTGCCCCAGGTTAACCAGGGGGCATCTGAGTTGAGAGCTGAACTCAGGTTCCCATGAGGCTCCGGACCGCGCCTGAACCACGCGCCCCTCCTTCCTTCCCAGCGCTAGACGTGACCCCTCTACAAAAACCGAGGAAGAAATGGGTGGATTTTCTTGCCCATCTGTATGTGTCCGGATTTGATCCAGTGGGTCAGTTAAATGGGGGCCGATCTCTCTGCTCAGAAGGGATTGTACAAGCGGTGGAAAGTTTTCTGGTGCGGTTGTTTAATGCTCAGAGCTGGCCCAGCCACGCACAGAGATCGGCCCCGCCCAGAGGACATGGGTGGCGGGTATCATACGCCAGGGGAGGTTAAGCCTCCCCTAACCCAGGTCGTGGCCCCGCCCACACTTCCCCCAAGGCCCCGCCCACACTCTCTCTCTCCCCCAAAGCCAGCGGGGGCTCAGTTTGGGCGAGTGACTCGGGGCTCAGGGCAGTTTGGCTGGGACTCCTCCAGCCACGGGGGAGGGAGAGTGGGGGACTCGGGGCTCTGGTGGGTGAGGGGGGCAGACAGGGTGGGGTAGCAGCGGGGCTTCTAGCAGAAGGGGTGTGTCCCAGGGGGCCTAGCCTCCCCAAAGGGGGGTTCCCGCACCGCCCATGCCGGCAGCGCTTACAAACTGCAGTCAAAATCAAAATCTTCCTCCTGTGGCAGGTGCCAGCAAGGCCAGTGGCTGCACCCCTGTTTTCTGCTGATTGCTCCCTTTGTGGTGCTCGCGTTTCCCCCCACTGCCTCTCCGTGGCTGTGCTGGGGCCCCACCCAGGGCAGCCCCTTACTCAGCGTGTGGCTCCGGATCCTACCGACAGCTGGTGGGCCTGGTTCTCCCTGGGAATCTGCCGCTGGCCTGCCCTTACGCCAGGTGGACTCTGGCCCATGGAGAGACCCATCTTCTGCACTGCAGCCCTTCTCCTCCCCTTCCCTCCCTGCTCCACAGTGGAGCGTCCGCCCAACCAGGGCTGAGCTCATCCACCGGCTAGGAGAGAGGTGGCCAGCTGGGCTGGGCTTGTGGCCGCTTAGCCACGTCAGCTCTGTCCCTGGGCCTGCCCCGGGTCCGACCTGGTCTCGGTGGTGTTTCAAACCCGGGGTAAGTGAATTGTCGCTGAAACTGGGCAGCAGCTTGCAGTGCCCCCAGCCAAACACCATGAGTGAGGCGGGGGTGGGGCCTTACGGATCAGAGCTCCAGCAGGAGGAGATATTTGGGTTTCAATGCCCCAATTTGGAGTGGGGCTGACCTGACTCCCGGAGGGTCATTAGAACATGCTCCAGTGGTTACAGCACAGGCCTGGGGTCCAGGACACCTGGGTTCTAGTCCCTGCTCTGCAGCTGACTCGCTACGTGGCCTTGGGCAGCTCCCTTTGCCGCTGTGTGTCTAGTCTCCCCCCTGTCCAATGAGAGTAACGGCATCTCCTGTGTGCAGTGCGACCAGTGGGGGCAGTAATGACACAGCGAGCTCTGGGCACTGCTACTGGCCGAGCCAGGGGCCTCCTGTGTGTCTGTATTAACAAACCCTTGTGAGCTGCTCTGAGATACACAAGGGGTGAGAGCTGGGGGGCCAAGGGGTCTGCACCCCTGTGTGGGCTGTGTGGCCCTCACCTGGAGAGCAAGTCCCTGTCTCTAGCAGGCTCCTTGTGCAGGGATCCCCAGCTTGGGCTGCGTGGTGCTGAACGCCGGCCTGCTCTCTCTCTTCCAGCTGACCCCCCTTTCAACGCCTACCCCGCCGTGATAGGCGCTGCAGTAGCAGGGATGGTCGTGGCGGCGGTTGCCTCTCTGCTGGGGTTTCAGTACATCGTCCGGAACCGGGACAACAACCCACGTGAGTGCGGGGGAGGCCGGGGCCTCTTCTCGCTGCCGCTGGGGCTGTTCCGGTCAGGGGAAGCAGGCGCAGCGGAGAGCACAGGGCTAGAACATGGGGAATACCCATGCAGCACAGCTAGACTGGGACCCAGCTGATGGTTCCTGGTGCTGCAGTGACGGATACACCCTGAACGCTTTAGACTGGGAGGCAGAGGTGGATTAGGAGGGACAGGGTGCCAGGCGGAGGTGGGTTAGGAAGGACAGCATGCCAGGTGGAGGTGGGTTAGGAGGGACAGCGTGCCAGGCGGAGGTGCTGGGGTTAGGAAGGACAGTGTGTCAGGTGGAGGTGGATTAGGAAGGACAGCGTGCCAGGCGGAGGTGGGTTAGGAAGGACAGTGTGTCAGGTGGAGGTGGGTTAGGAGGGACAGCGTGCCAGGCGGAGGTGCTGGGGTTAGGAAGGACAGCGTGCCAGGCGGAGGTGGGTTAGGAAGGACTGCGTGTCAGGCGGCGCGGATGGGGTTAGGAGGGACAGCGTGCCAGGCGGAGGTGGGTTAGGAGGGACAGCGTGCCAGGCGGAGGTGGGTTAGGAAGGACAGCGTGTCAGGTAGCAGTGGGTTAGGAAGGACAGCGTGCCAGGCGGAGGTGGGTTAGGAAGGACAGTGTGCCAGGCGGAGGTGGGTTAGGATGGACAGCGTGTCAGGTAGCAGTGGGTTAGGAAGGACAGCATGCCCGGTGGCGGTGGATTAGGATGGACAGCGTGTCAGGCCGAGGTGGATTAGGATGGACAACATGTCAGGCGGAGGTGGGTTAGGAAGGACAGCGTACCAGGCGGAGGTGGGTTAGGAAAGACAGCGTGCCAGGCGGAGGTGGATTAGGATGGACAGAGTGTCAGGCAGAGGTGGGTTAGGAAGGACAGAGTGTCAGGCAAAGGTGGGTTAGGAAGGACAGCGTGTCAGGCGGAGGTGGGTTAGGAAGGACAGCGTGCCAGGAGGAGGTGGGTTAGGAAGGACAGCGTGTCAGGCGGAGGTGGGTTAGGAAGGACAGCGTGTCAGGCGGAGGTGGATTAGGAAGGACAGCATGTCAGGCGGAGGTGGGTTAGGAAGGACAGCGTGTCAGGCGGTGGTGGGTTAGGAAGGACAGCGTGTCAGGCGGAGGTGGGTTAGGAAGGATAGCGTGTCAGGCGGTGGTGGGTTAGGAAGGACAGCATGTCAGGCAGAGGTGGGTTAGGAAGGACAGCGTGTCAGGCGGAGGTGGGTTAGGAAGGACAGCGTGCCAGGAGGAGGTGGGTTAGGAAGGACAGAGTGTCAGGCGGAGGTGGGTTAGGAAGGACAGCGTGTCAGGCGGAGGTGGATTAGGAAGGACAGCATGTCAGGCGGAGGTGGGTTAGGAAGGACAGCGTGTCAGGCGGTGGTGGGTTGGGAAGGACAGCGTGTCAGGCGGAGGTGGGTTAGGAAGGATAGCGTGTCAGGCGGTGGTGGGTTAGGAAGGACAGCATGTCAGGCAGAGGTGGGTTAGGAAGGACAGCGTGTCAGGCGGAGGTGGGTTAGGAAGGACAGAGTGTCAGGCGGTGGTGGGTTAGGAAGGGCAGCGTGTCAGGCGGAGGTGGATTAGGAAGGACAGCGTGCCAGGCGGAGGTGGGTTAGGAAGGACAGAGTGTCAGGCGGAGGTGGATTAGGAAGGACAGCGTGCCAGGCGGAGGTGGTTTAGGATGGACAATGTGCCAGGCGGAGGTGGGTGAGGAAAGACAGCGTGCCAGGCGGAGAGCTGCTAGAAGGGCAGAGAGCTGGTAGTCCTGAGCAAATGGCTCAACGCTCTCTGCAGTTTGGGGTGTCGGGTGCCGGAGCCGATGTCAATGAGTGTGAAAGTGAATGAACCTCCTCATCCTGTGGCTAGAGTGCCCACTGCAAAGGTTTTCCTGCTGCTGGCAGGGGCGGCTGGGCTGCTGGCACAGGGCTGTGCATGAACATTTCCTCTGGTGCTGCTCAGCATGGAGGGCCTGCCACTGCCCTGGGCTTGGCCCGGGTTAAGCACATTCATGTTGGAGCCCCACGTCAGGCTGGGCTGTGGGATCTAGTGCTGGGAGCGGGTCTTACACCGTTATCTCCTTGTGTTGTTCCCCAGGGCTGCACGACCTGCTCTTCGGCATGTAAGTGTCCTGGGACAGCCATCCCCATCCCTCAGCTGTGATCAGACACCCTCCCCTCCGCCCCCCGCCGATCACCCCCGGCCACCTTCCCCTCCTGGGACTACCCCGCTGATCACGCTCTTATCCCCGAGCTGCCTCAGGTGTAGCTCTGAGAGCTCGGGACCCTGTGGTGCCCGAGGCTGGACCCCCAGGGGCTCAAGATGTGGCACTCCAGGCCAGACCCTCAAAGGTGCTTAGGCTCCAAACTTGCAGTGAAATCAGTGGACCTGCTCCCAATAGCCAAAAGCCAGGCCAGACAAACAGATCTGGACAAACAGCGCGTCACGAGGGCAGCCCCAGTCCTGCCCAGCGTTCCCTTGGCATCACCCCCCGCACCTCCTTCCCCATGGCTCAATTTGCCTTTCCTCCCCCCACCCTCCTGCTGGCCAGACGCTCCCTTCACACGCACGTCCGGGGCCTTGTTTCCATGGCTCTCTAGGTCCGCCCCAGCACCCGTCTCCGTGCGCAGTCCCCCCCATGGACCCCTGGCGCCTGCTGGGCGGTTTGTGAGGAACGGTTTTAGGGACATTCCCCCCCTTGTCCCCAGGGCTGGCCCAGAGGCTCATGAACACATCAGCACTCCGGAAGACGCTGAGACGGCCGCAGGCATGGCAGAGGCTGAGACGGGCGGGGAGCTTGGGGGCACATCCCCCACATCCCCCCCGGTCAGGGAAGCCGCAGCAGGTAACTGGGGCCCAAGTGCAGCTGATACGACAGTGAGGGGCCCAGCTAAGCACATAAGCTAGCCTGCATTTGAGGGTAAGCCTGCCTAAGGTGCAGCCTGTCACGTAAATCATTGGTCATCACGTCTGGTGCTTGGCTCTGGCTGGCCCCGGCTGAGGCGGCAGAATGTGCTAGCAGTGGGCAGCTATGTAATAATCTGTCCTGACCTTTCTTCCTGACCCTGCAAATGACTGACTGGCTTGTGCCTTGGAGCATGAGGGTTTATCTCCCCTGTTTATGGCAGTAGTGCGCAGGCCTACTGTGCGGGGCGGGGGGGCAGGGGCAGTTAGGGTGGGCTAGGGGTGTTTCTGGAGGACCCTGGTGTGCTTACAGTGCTCACCCAGGGCCATTTGCTGTCTGGAGCTCCCAGCTCTCAGTGATTTGCTGTGTGTCTCTCCCTTTTGCAGAGTGTCACCCAGAGCCCCCTGCATCCACCCAGGAGGCTCCCCCAGCTCCAGATCTTCCTGATGACGACCCTCCGGTCAATGTCACAATCACAGTGACTGCGACATCGTGAATCCCAGCCGGCCCCCATCAGACCCATTCAGCACCCCTGCCCCGCAAGAAGGGCTGCAGTCGGGGGAGGGGAAGGGGATCTGGCATTTACAGGGCCCCTGTGCAGGGACTGGCATTGCCAGGCTGTTAGGGGGCGGCTAAGAAGAAAATGGCCCCTGGGTACAATGCCCCAGAGGGCAGGAGCCAACGTACCAAAGCACGGCCTGGAAGGAGGGTTCGCTGTGGGGCTTAGAATCCGCTGGGGTTTTGGCCCTTTCTCCCCCTCCCCCGCCCCATAGCGATTAGCAGGGTGGCGCTTTCCCGTGCGGCTTAACTCACTCAGCCCAGCGCTGAGCTCTGCAGGCGGGACAGAGCCTGGGGAGCCGGCCGGCTGGTGACTTGCAGTCGCTGCTCCCCTCTCTGGGAGCGCCGGTGCCGGTAATAGTCGACGGCCCTGCTGACACAAGGGAGCGGGTTTGGCTGGAGTGACCAGGAGCAGCAGCCTTGTCTGTGTTAGCTGGAGATGGCCACACGCCGTCCTCCCAGCCTTGTTCGGAGCCAGGATACAGAGGACAGCAGCAGGTGCACCTTAGCCCCACCTCCTGGCTCTGCTGCCTGGGTGAGGGGCTGTGGGGGCCCTAGCTGGATTCGGGTTAGGGGGCTCCATGGGGAGCCAGGATAGCCGAGGAAAAGCCCAGGTCCTTTGTGTGAGCCAGGCAGGGGTTGGAGCCCCCTCGTCCCCTGCTGGCCCTGACAGACTCTTGGCAGGCCTGGTGGAAGCCGAGGGGCACAGGGTCCTGGCAGAGCACTGCCCTGTGCCCCTGGGACTGGGACCAGGACCCAGGCCCTCTGGGGAACTGCCCAGCAGCCCGAGGCAGGCCAGGGCTGAGCACCGGGAGGACCAAACCCTCTGCGTGCTGCACCTAGAGCAAGGCTTTTTATTGATGGGACACACACGCTGCACACAAGGGGATGTGGGGCCTCGGGCTGGATTCGGGCCCCTGCAGCAAGGCACAATCCCCTGCGAGCAACTCCTTCACGGCTCGGCCCACAGCTTGGGCTGGATGGGCAGCAGGGAGGGTGCTGAGCCTCGCCCCAAATCTGCCCACTTACTTAGGTGTCTAAGCTGAGCTCCCCTGCAAATCTGGAGGCTGGGCTATACCCTAGCCGGAGGCCTGGCTGCCTTAAAGGCACAGTACTAAATTCCCTTGCCACGGCCTTACATCGCCAACCCTCCACGTTAAGCAGTATAGTCACTGAACTGGCCAGTTCCCCCTTTGCCGTGGGAGGCAGGGTTGGGAGGGACTTCCCGTGCCCAAGGGACTGCGTCTAGGGCAGTGGGGGCGGCTCATAGGCAGAGCCCGGCAGCACCGACGAGCAGGGCCTTTCCTGAGATCCAACTCTGGGGGCGTTGTAAGTGCCAAGGGAGTGAGGCGCACAAGCCCCATGGAGAGTCACTGGGGATTATGCGCCTAAACCATTTGCGCCAGCTTCACAAAGGTGTTATTGATATACCTTTCAGGAGCTGGGCCTTAGTTCTTTGGACTGCCCCACCCTGGGGGGCTTCACCCCTCTCAGGTGCTGCAGCCACCAGTCTTTCGGCAAGAGCTCCCCAGGCACCAGAGCCTGCCAGGATCCCCGAGGCCTGGCTGGCTAAGGCCTGCGCCACACACAGCGTTTGCCCTGATATAACTGTCTGTGCGGGGAGAGGGAGGTGTTATTTGTTTTACCCATAGCCTTATCTCGGTACACCCCCTAGTCTGGACACAGTCATATGGATCTGAAAGGCCGTGTGCTGGGGTAGCTTATCTTGCTTGCCCAACTGGCATACGCTGGACCGGTATAAGCACTGGGTTATACACCTTAACTCTCCCGGTGTAGCTAAAGTGGCCAAACCGTCTAGTGTAGCCAGCCCTTAGGTAGCAAGCCCCCGGGTATTTCTTGGCTTTCCCATTCTTTTAACAGCCCATCCTCCCAGCGTCCTTTGGCCAGCAGAAAGCTGCAGAAAAGTCCCCCCGTGTCTTTCCCATTCACCCGCTGCAGTCAGGCCATGCATTCAGTAATAAAGTGGTAGCTCATCAATTAGGGAGGAGGGATAGCTCAGTGGTTTGAGCATTGGCCTGCTAAACCCAGCGTTGTAAGTTCAATCCTTGGGGATCTGGGGCAAAATCAGTACTTGGTCCTGCTAGTGAAGGCAGGGGGCTGGACTCAATGACCTTCAAGGTCCCTTCCAGTTCTAGGAGATAGGATTTATTTATTTATAATCGCACATTCCTGCATCCTCAGTCCAAGCCTTAGATGCTCTGGTTAGTCAGCACCTTCCAGCCAGACCGTCAGAGGGTTTCTCAGAGGAAGAACAGGAGCATTATCCCTGTTGACATATGGGGAAACTGAGTCACAGAGTGGAATATTGACTTCCCCAAAGCCACACCAGGAATCAATATGCAACCTGGGACTCAGGGGAGGATAGCTCAGTGGTTTGAGCATTGGCCTGCTAAACCCAGGATTGTGAATTCAATCCTTGAGGGGGCCATTTAGGGATCGGTAGCGAAAATCTGTCTGGGGATTGGTTCTGCTTTGAGCAGGGGGTTGGACTAGATGATCTCCTGAGGTCCCTTCCAACCCTGATAGTCTCTGGCTAGAAACCACAGTCCTTGATCATCCCCCTTTTTGGTAGGCCATGCTGCCTTCTTTCCTCCACAGACTCTAACCTGTTAGCCTGAAATCCCACACTGTTAACAGGTGCTGACCCTGCTGGGAAAGGGATAAGTGAGTTCTACTGCCTCACCCCCATCAGTGACTAGTTACCTACCCAGGGTATCAGTGAGGTGGGAGTGGCTTGCTGGGGGTGAGGATCTGGGGTGTGGGCTGAGCAGTCCGGAGGGAGGAGCCCAATGAGCAGCCCAGCATAGGGAGAAGGGTTGAGCCGAGCTTTTGGATTGTATTGTTAATTTGTTTGTGTTAATAAAGCCAAACCCCCAGAGGGGTGAGTCTGGACTCTGCTGTGAGGCCAGCGTCTGAGAGCAGATCGGGCAGGTCTGACACCTGCTCCCGTGTGGTGCGTGCGGTGGGATTTAACCCTCTCTGCCGAAGGAGGGAGCGCGGACTGGAAGCTGGTCTGGAATGGCTGATGGAACAGGCCCAGGAGGTAGCCCAAGAGACCCAGCAGCAGCCGCTCCAGACACTTATTAACACATAGAACAGCTGGGCTGCCTCCAGTGCGGCAGGCCCCTTCATACTGGTACCACTGGGCCCAGTGGGAGGAGTCTGTCCATTGGCCCTGGGGGATGCGCTGGCAGGTAAAGCCCTGCCCATTCACCAGCTGGAGGCCGGCATGTCACACACATGACTCCTGGCCCCCCCCCACCCCCACACACCCCCTGCGTGAGTGCTGTGGCCAGGGTTCAAGGACGACCCAGGCTGAGGAGAAAACCAAAGGGGCCCCAGGGCTGCAGGTGGGAGCTGGGGGAGGTCTCAGGGGAGCAGCCGCTCAGTTTGGTCAGTGAAATGGGTGTAAAAGCAAGCGTGGAGACACCTGGCCTCGCTGAGGCCCTGGCCCAGACTATGGGGAGCTGCCAGCCCCACCCACTCATGCTCAGCTCTAGTCTGTGGGGCACAGATCAGGGAGCTCCCCTCGCTGGGGGGGGAGGGCAGGATGCTACCATCTGGTGGTGGCTGCCAGCTGCAAGCCCCTTGGTGGGCATCGCCTACACCAGAAATGACCTACAGATGTGTCCCTGTGAGATGGGTCTGCCCAGTCCTTACACTGAGCCCCCTGCAGCAAGGCCCAGGCGAGGGCTGCAAACTAGCTCCCAGCCCTCAGCAGGCAGTTGGTCACAGCTACCCAAGACGATGCTACAATGGCTTTGCAATGCCATTCTAGTAGGATGCGCACCAGCCTTTTCCTGCTGTCCCCAGGGACGCTCCTACCTCCACTTCTCCCAAGAGCCTTGTGGTGCTGGCGACCTGGCCCAGTCAATGGGCTCCAAGCACTTTATCAAAGTGGGTATCATTATCCCATCTAACAGGTGGGGAAACTGAGGCCCAGCAAAGCAGTGACTGGGCCCGGCTCACACACTGATGCTGCATCCGAGCCAGGACAGCGACTTCCAGTCAATTGTACGAATAGTCTCAGGCACTGAAGCTTACATGTTATCCAATGAGAATTTGTGCCGGAGATGCTTGTGTGCTCCACCAATCAGGCACCAGCCTCCGTGACCAATCAGCTCGTCGATAGCGTGAATATCCAATACACACCAAGGTCAAAGCAGAGTGGTTTTTAAAAACGTCCAATGCTTTTACCCAGCCAATCCCGAGGCGTAACAGGGATCGGCTCTGGGCTGTACTGCCCGCAGAGAAAGAAGCTGTTTGTCCCACGACCCCTTGGGTCCAAAGAATTCACTGGACCATAAGGAAAATACATGGGGCGAGATGGTTTTCTGTGAATTCCTCAGCAATTTTCCCCAATCCTAAGAGCAGCTGGGTGAATCAACAGCCCCCTTTCCAGACAGCAGCCCCCCCCCCCCCCCCCATCCTGTAGCCCTGGCAACCGCCCTGTGCATTCGGCCATACCCATCCAGCGGCCTGCCTGCGTGAGGAAGCTTTGCTGCCTTCGCTAGCCCGGGCTAGTCCCAGTGTTCAAAATCCCTCCTGGGGAGGCAGGTCAATTGGGCTAACGGCCTTAACAGTGGACTGGCAACTCCGTTACAGGAGGGGGCATAACCTGTAGCCGGTTAAAGCACATTTCGACTGGCATCACTGAAGCAGTAAAATACTCACAGCCCTGCCCCCACATAGTTCTACCAGTAAAACCCAGCTAGGGCCCTAGCGCAGACGGACGACGCTGTGGTTTGCCTGGGGGCAGTTTATTCTGGTTCCTGGGCTGGGGTGGGGGTGGGGGGGTGAGACAGGTCTGCACTACGGTTTGCAGCAGGGACATGTCACTCATGCCTGCAAGCCCTATGGTCGCCCAGGTGTAAACGGGAACTAGCCCAGGGCAAAGGAGGGAGTCAAGGCTGTTCGCCCACTAGGAGAAGCCAACCCAGCCCACGACGACCCCTGACGCTTGACCAGACATGCCACCCCCGGGCCCTGTCACTGTCGCGCCACTCCCACAATGCTGCTCCGCCGGCCATCGCGCCCCGCAACCCAGGGGGTTTCCCCAGCCCCGCCCCGGGTTAAGCACCCTCCTGATGCCACGTCTTCTGCAGGAGCCACGCAAACCCAGCCCTTAGCGGGCAGGGGTGCAGCAGTTCCCAGGTTCATGAAAGCTGGGGGGCAGGCCGGGGCTGGAGTGAGCTGACAAGAGGAGGGGGAGGCTGGCTGAAGAGTTGTTTGCTCAGCCCATTGTTTGAACAGGTGGTGGGGGAGAGAGAGATGCAAACAGAAGTGCCGACTCCAACCGATCAACTCCGAATGTTGCTAATCCACTGGCCGCTGAGCACAGGATTTCAGCAGCTACCTTGCCCTAGGAGACATTCCTGCCATTGTCTCTGGGACGCACAAACGGCTGCGCTGTGGGAACCGACTGCCCCAGCAGCACCCATCCTGGGCCTGTCTCATCTGCCTGGAATCTCAGGCCTCTGCAGCCCTTGTTAAGGACACCCAGGCCAACCTGATAAAACACTGGCAATAAGGAGCTGGAACAAAGAGCCCCCTTAGCAAACAAGACCCTTGCCAAAGCCTGGATCGCTATTGTCCGCCAGCTGGGGGATTGGATGGGGGAGGCAGAGTCCTCCCCCAGGAGCGAGGCCTCTGTTTGCCAGCCCTATTGCTCAGCAGTGATATATTTCCCAGGGCTTTCAGCTGGGAGCCTTTCTACATCCCCCTGCAGAGAGACGGGTGGCCTCGGGGATACTTACACAAAAGCGAGGGGAGTCCCAGAGAGGCGGTAAAGGGGGTTGTGTCTTTTCCCCTTCGCTCCTTTCTGATGGACACATTCGGCCGAGCCCTGGGTAAGACACACACGCTTGGAATCAGGACTGGTGTCGCTGGGCTCCCCGGTTTGGCTGGAGGCCCCGGCAGAGGGGTCTGGGCGCTCTAACCCATTAAAAAGGACTGGTCTAGCTTCTAGGCTGAAGGCTGGATCCCCAACAGAGGGCGCAGCCAGGACACTTGGCAGCTCAGTGATGGGGCTTCCAGCCCTGGCTGGGATTACTTAGTTGGTGTTGGTCTTGCTTTGAGCAGGGGATGGGACTAGATGACCTCCAGAGGTCTCTTCCAACCCGAATCTTCTAGGATTCTGTGATCCACTCATGAGATTCTCTGGTCCAGTCCCTTTCCCACTTGATCTTAGCTCATCCCTCCCCCCTGGAGATATACGTAAGAATGATGTGATATAAGCTGGATACTCTTTAGTTCATAAGGAAAAGTTGATATTCTAGGGGACTGAACTCAGAGTCGTTACAATTTTGAGTTATTTGCCTCCCATTCCTTATTTGTAAGTGTCTGAATGAGGCATCGCTTTGGTTCATGTAAGTATTCTATGATGCCTTAAAGGACATACATGTTCCCTCATCACAAATATCCTGGCTTGTCATAATGCCAACTCTGGCCACAGTTGACAGATTAGTTGTAAGGGTAGAGGATTGTTGGCAAGTAGCCAAGGAGGAAATTCCTTGGGCTGCTTTAATATGCTTAAACATGACTTGAACATTTACAACCAAGCGGGTTTGTGCCTGGTTTTGTGTCTTTATGACTGATAAAGATGGCTTGGAAGATTTATGTAAAAATGGGGGCGGGGAGGGAGGGCTTTCTACTTGGTCTACAACAGAAATTCAGGTCTAGTGCACACTGGAAGACTATGGTGGCGGATGGACTAGTGAAATGATGATACGAAGGTACAAGAGAGTGAATTTTGAGTAACTGGGAGGGAAGGAACATGCAGTCAAATGCTTTAGAACTCTGGTTTTGTTAAAACCTATCTAAGGTCAATAGCTAAAGAACACTTGGGAGAAAGGACCTCTGCTACAAATTCAGCATGTCCACCCCATCAGTGAAGACAGGCATGCTAGCTCACAATACACAGTTGCTGGGACTTTGGTTGCAGGTGTCCGGTTTTTGACCGGAATGCACCGCTGACTGGGCCATTAAAAGTCTGGTCAGCAGCACAGTGGGGCCAAGACAGGCTCCCTGCCTGGCCTGACTCCGCGCAGCTCCCGGAAGTGGCTGGCATGTCCCTGCAGCCCCTAGGCGCAGGTGCGATCAGGGAAGCTCCGCAGCCAATAGGAGCTGCAGTGGCGGTGCCTGCGGGCATGGGCAGCGTGTAGAGCCATCTGGTCGCACCTCCACCTAGGAATCAGACACGCTGGACACTTCCAGGAGCCAAGGAGCCTGCCTTAGCCCCACTGTGCTGCCGACACCCGCACCCAACCCTCTGCCCCAGCCCTGACCCCCCTCCCAGAGTTGCAGTTTTGGTGAATTTTGCATAAAAGGTGAGGATTATTTATCCCGCACCCACACCCACACCCCAACCTCCTGCCCCAGCCCTGAGCCCACTCCCGTACTCCAAACTCCTTGGCCCCAGCCTAGAGCTCCCTCATGCACCCCAAACCCCTCATCCCTGGCCCCATTCCAGAGCCTGCACCCCCCAGCTGGAGCCATCACCTCCTCCCATGCCCCAACCACCCCCTTCCCCAGCCCAGCCTCCCCTCCCACACCCTGAACCTCTCATTTCTGGCCCCACCCCAGAGCCCACCCCCCCACCCCATGACCCAGTCCAGTGAAAGTGAGGGAGGGAGGATGGGGCCTCAAAGAAGGGGCGAGGCCTCAGGGAAGGGGCAGGGCAGGGCAGAGAAGAGGACAAGGGTGTTCGGTTTTGTGCGATTAGGAAGTTGGCAACCCTAACTGGGCTTTTGCACAAGGCTCCTCCAAGCAAAACCAGGTTCTTGTTATTTCTAGAGAGAAAAAACAACAACCCCAAACAGTTAACCCCTCCTTTTATGCCCTCTTTACCCACCAGACAGAAACCCACATTCTGAGCCCCCTTCGCCAATCAACTTTAAGGATCTAATGCCACATTAAAGCTGTACATATGGCACAACTAAGCTGAATATTATTCAGTTTAGAGACTGCACTTTGTATAAAACACCAGCAAATTTTGAGTGCTGGTAAATAATCCTCAGCTTTTATGCAAAATTCACCAAAACTGCAACAGTGTAGGCCAAAAGCAGCACCTTAAAGACCGTGACTGGGAATCCCGCTCTAGCCAAACCTAGAGGAAGAAAGAGGCACTTTATGATTCACCTTTGGTGTTATTGTACTGAATAAAAAAAGCAATGTCTAATATTTGAAAATCTGATTTTTAAAAGCTTCTGTGTTCACCTAGTTTTCTTACCCCTCAGACACAGAGACATTAGTAACATTAACTTCACTTTAAAGAACTCTGTCCATGAATTAAACGAAGGTCCCACTCCCAGATTACTGACAAGGGTTGAAATCTTCCCCACTGTGGAACACCACAACCATATGCAGTCAAAGCTCTGTGGCTTCCTTGTGCTGCATGAAAGAACATAAGGACGGCCATACTGAAAGGTCCATCTAGCCCAGTGCACTGGCCAATGCCAGGTGCCCCAGAGGGAATAAACAGAACAGGAATGAATGTAGTTCTTTTTTGAAACCTGTTATAGTCTTGGCCTTCATAACATCCTCTGGCAAAGAGTTCCACAGGTTGACTGTGCACGGTGTGAAGAAATACTTCCTTTTGTTTATTTTAAACCTGCTGCCTATTAATTTCATTAAGTGACCCCTAGTTCTTGTGTTATGAGAAGGAATAAACATCACTTCCTTATTTACTTTCTCCACACCAGTCAGGATTTTATAGACCTCTATCATATCTCTCCCCCCCTCCCCTCCGTCATATCTTTTTCAAGCTGAAAAGTCCCAGTCTTATTAATCTCTTCTCATATGGAAGCTGTTCCATACCCCTAATCATTTTTGTTGCCCTTTTCTGAACATTTTCCGATTCCAATTTATCTTTTTTGAGATGGGGCAATCAGATCTGCACGCAGTATTCAAGACATGGGTATACCATGGATTTCTATATGATATTTTTTGTCTTATCTATCCCTTTCTTAATGATGCCCAACATTCTGTTTGCTTTTTTGACTGCCGTTACACATTGAGTGGATGTTTTCAGAGAACTATCCACAGTGACTCCAACTCTTTCTTGAGTGGTAACCGCTAATCTAGACCCTATCATTTTATATGTATACTTTTGATTATGTTTTCCAATGTGCATTACTTCGCATTTATAAACATTGAAATTCATCTGCCATTTTGTTGCCCACTCACCCAAGTTTTGTGAGATCCCTTTGTAGCTCTTTGCAGTCTGCCTGGGACTTAACCATCTTGAGTAGTTTTGTATCATTGGCAAATTTTGCCACCTCACTGTTTACCCCTTTTTCCAGATCATTTATGTCTAAGCCATATAAGCTATCCACTCTCTCTCTCTCTCTCTTTTTTTTTATTATAAGTCCATTGGCTTCTTCTAGTGCTTGCCTAAGACTTAAAATATTGTTGGCAATCCACTGTTCTTTAGTGTAGGGTAAATTTGGTGAAGAGTAATTAAATATGAAACTAGTAAATAATTTGGCCTGTATTAAGTA
Organism: Trachemys scripta elegans; assembly: GCF_013100865.1. NCBI lineage: Eukaryota > Metazoa > Chordata > Testudines > Emydidae > Trachemys > Trachemys scripta. Next base: position 2,638,908 of record NC_048318.1, read on the forward strand.
GTGATACAGCTAGTCTGACTTTCTCTAGTATCAGTAGCTTTCGGCTAATGAGAATTCACACCACTTCTAGATTCAAGAGCAGACACAATCTAATAAGCATCACTCATAAAGCAGCAGCATTCTCTTTAATATTAATCAAACCACCAAAAAAGTCTGCCCAAAACTACATCATCATTTAAAAATATGTACAATTTCAAAAGAATATTACAACTTTTTTTTTTTAGGAAAATATAGCATATTTTTCTATATGATACAAAAACCATGCATCTTTAAGTCATTGCTTTCAAAAACCACACAGGTGAAATACAGAAAAACATTTTCCTTGGACAGTACGACAGCTGAATGACGTTCTCAGATACTGGGAGGATCAGAGAGGGTTGGTTTGTTTTTACCAAGACCCATATTAAGACAGATCGTTACATAACTAGAGCACGTACCAAGAGGAAAAGGTTTGAAACAGGATTTTTAAATTTATTGTTTCTGAGAGATCAAGATTTGGCTAGTAACAACCAGGATGCTTCAGAGGGCCTCTGTTTTTTTTAAAAAAAAAGAGGATAAAAAAGAGAAACGCACATAGGTCTAATGTCAGTGAATCTTCTTAAAAAAAAAAACAAAAAACAAACAAACCCTAGTTATGTATGTAGTGCCCATAGAAGCAAAGAACGTAACACTTGCTAGAGTCAAGCATAACATAGGCAGTTAATACAAGTTTCCTCATCACAGCTCTGCCAATGCACCTCATCCCCCTGGTGCCAAAACCCTTACCAATGAACCCAGGATTCTAGAGTTTGTGCACCTACTTCTCACATCCCACTAAGTCCCTGTGCCCTCTAGATTACAACGGAAAATAACGTTCAAAGCACAAAACCAAGCCAGCTTTAAAGAACAGGGCGGGTTTTCAGAGGGGCAAGGCCTTTTAGCATTTCCTGGGGAGCTGGTACTAGCTGAAGTCTAAGGATGCGACGGGACTGATTTGCATGAGCTGGGAATCACAGCATCTATGCAGGATTGGTGTCGAGTTTTGTAATTATGCACCTATAGTTAGGAGAACACGACCCCTAAAAAGAAAGGCAAACATATATATATTTTTATAAATAAAATACAATAAAAGAAACACACTTAAAACAGTGTTATTCATTATAAATAAAGCAGTCCATGATGAGACTCTGCTAACATGGCAGATTACAACAATCTCTTCCTTGAGTAGAAACCCCACCCCCGAAATCTGACTCTTTCAAAGCAGTTTAGTCCCAAGGGCTAATACGAACCTGCCTTGGTTTCCTGCTCCAAACTACCAAACTCTTACAGCAGAGTTTCCTGAACTTCTCTGTCAAAGCATTTAATATGCTAGTTCTCTTAACAGGCAACTTTCGTAACCTAACGAGATCGGCCATTGCACTCAATAGATCACACTAGACGACGGGAGTCTGCCTTCCTCGGATGCTAATTAGGTCTCTCAAACATGCAGACGAATCCATTATCACATACTGTACACCTGGACATCAGGAATAGAGAACTTGTGTACACATCTGGTGTGGCCTCCTCTCCCAGTAAGTTCTCATTTAAAGGCTGTATTTATAAAATATATAATATATATCTTATATTATATATAATATTTTCCACACACTGTACACACACATGCTGCATTTGACATTTGTTGCAATAGTTAGAAAAGTACAGAGTCAGTCTTTATGATACACATATCTTACTCAATGACCTCTGAGTTCCAAACACCTTGGGAATGGAAGTGGTTAGTAACTCTGAAAGGCTTGTAACTCGGAGCAAAATGTTATGGTTGTTTCAAAAGTTTACAACTGAACATTGACTTTGAAGCTTTAGTATGCAGAAGAAAAATGCTGCTTTCCCTTTATTTTCTTTTAGTAGTTTATGGTTAATGCAGTACGGTGCGGTATTTGCTTTGTTGGGGGTCCCTGCTGGTTCCAAACAAGGCGTGTGGTTGGTCAATTCGTAACTCTGGTGTTTGTAACTCTGAGGTTCTACTGTATAATGCACCTGTAGCCACCTCCTCGTTTCTTCTGTAAGTGGTTTGTGATTCAAATAGGGCAGCTTTGCTTCCCTCCCTCCCCTCGGGGTGTTTCTCGCTCTCGCTAGGAAAATATTCATTCCATTAAAAGGAGACTGCACATGTGTCGCCTCAGGGCGGCAATAATTGTGATTTATGTGCTTCATTCCTTGGGTTATAGGCTCTGATTTTTGGATAGAGTGTTTTACAAGTGAAAGTTTGTTTTATTTATTCTGATTAAATTTGAAAAAAAATGTGCAGTTAACATTGCAACACCTACATCACGCTCCAGCTGCTATGTCTGAGATACAGGCAAATTTCTTCATACACAGCCATTGTCTGAGCTGTGGTTTGTTGGACACCGTTTGCGACAGCACTGGGCTCAATTTTCTAAAGCAACACCTCCGGGCTCTTATTTAACAGGCAAGGAGAGCATTATTACACAAGTATCAGAGGGGTAGCCGTGTTAGTCTGAATCTGTAAAAAGCAACAGAGGGTCCTGTGGCACCTTTAAGACTAACAGAAGTATTGGGAGCATAAGCTTTCATGGGTAAGAACCTCACTTCTTGCATTGGATTACTTGCATCTGAAGAAGTGAGGTTCTTACCCACGAAAGCTTATGCTCCCAATACTTCTGTTAGTCTTAAAGGTACCACAGGACTCTCTGATTATTACACAAATGGTACGTTTTCCCTTTTTCTCAAACCATGGAGTTAAAATACCATTCAGTCCCTGGGAGATCCATTGCAAAGGATTGAACTTTACCTCTGTAAGTGAACAAGCAAGCAGGGCTAAAGTATCACAAAATGTTCGTTATACTTTAGTTTTAACCATTTGTGATAGCAGTGCATCTTGGACTATCATATTTAAGGAACGTGAGCCTCACCACAGATCTGCCTCTACTAACTAGGGTTATGTTTAGAGATATGCAACTACCAGCACTACTGAATATTAGCTCACGTGGGGATTAGAAAAGTACCAACCATTGGAGATTTTACGGTAAATTGAACAGGTCCATTCTGAGGCAACTGGAAATTAAGCCAGTGGAATTAGTGGCAACTAAGTACTAATGTGCCGTAGAAACTGAAGCAGTTGGACATTTCAGAGTGACAAGTATCAGAGGGGTAGCCGTGTTTGTCATTTTTTACAGATCCAGACAGAGTCCTGTGGCACCTTATAGACTAATAGACGTATTGGAGCATAAGCTTTCGGGGTGAATACCCACTTCGTCAGATGCATGTCACCCACGAAAGCTTATGCTCCAATGTGTCTGTTAGTCTATAAGATGCCACAGGACTCTGTTGCTTATTTCAGAGTGAGTTCACTTTGCCCTGCCGGCATTTACTCTTGGTATATCAATCCCACCTGCTCCGAAGGAAAGGTGCGCATGCATGAGCAGGTTTAAGATGTAAACTTAGAAAATTCAGCCCGATTTACCCGCAGCGAAATTTAAAACATGCACAAGAATGCAAAACAACTGGCTAATAAAAGACAGTTATATACTCACTGCCAGTAACTCTTCTGAATTTAGCATTCTGTTTTGGATGAGAGCCTTTAACAAGAATAACTAGTATGTTTGGAGAAATCACTATGCGCTAACGAGCTTGAATAAACAATGCTCAGACTCTAGGCCGTTCACAAATTATTCATGTAGATTATTCCTTATGTATATTATATAGCTGGTCCCACAAGTCATATGGAATACTTTCTGTTCCCTGATTAGATGACGAATACTTTTAAAAAACAACAAATAGTGACCTTCCAGTAAGAATGTTCAGATAAATCATTCCTGCTAGAAGGCATGAGAGTTTGGGGAATTATGAAATTTTCTCTGAACACTAAGGGTTTTCCAATACTTGGAGATAACTAAAAATATGATAAGTCGTATCCAACTGAATGCAGGGCTCTGGCTCCCAAATCAGATTTATTACTACTCGACCAGCTGGACCATTCATATAAACAGATCGGCTCGGGTTCATTATGTTAGGGTTCCATTATCAAATCTCTTTCCATCAAGAAAGCCTGAAACAACAGCATTCGAATGTAGTCAGGCAAATTAGCTGTAAAAATATTGCAACAAATGCCAGTGAGACGGCAGCTCTATAGAGTGGCTATAATCTGCTATGAACTTCAGAACCACTCGGGTTGGATCCGCTCTAAAATCTGCACACTCAACATCTATGCTCCTTTGCAGAAGTGCTTCTCATGCTGGTAATATCCATGGAAAACACACTACATATTTCCCATTGTTGTTCTTTATATTATTACAAAACTTTATACATAACCAGGCTAATTCCACAGGGTGTGGAAAAAACAAAGGAATTTCTCAAGGCATAAATAATATAAAAAGGCAAACATTTTAAACAAGATACATTCATGACACTACTACAAAAAATAAATAGTGACTCTCTCTGTTATAATTAACACCCCTCCATCAGTCCTTGTCAGTGATTCTGCTGTGCAGTTACTGGCTTTGAGTGGGAAAATGGTTGCTGCTTCTTCAGGTTTCCTGCATCTGGAGCTGTCGAAGGTCCCCGGAGCTGTTTAAAGTGACACCAGGTGAATTCCATCCTGATTTTTCATTACAGTCCTTTGAAACAGGCTGCAGAATAAGAGGACTCCAGCTCAAAATATGATTTGATGTTTCTGAACGTGCACAAATGTCACCTGCAAATCAAGAGCAGTTTATATTAGCATGAAATCTCTCCTTGCCCCTTCACTATTTCAGCAGACTTGCCCCACCAGTCTCCAAATGCAGATTAGTGAACTGGGTAAAATCTTTGCTTTTCATTAGAAGTGAAAATTAGTTCGGACGCTGTACAGTGTTAAACCCTGGCAGGAATTGCTAATTTCCTAGGGCATTTCTCATGATAAATTTCCCTGTTCTCTAGGCCTTTTAATAATGTACTTTCAGTTATCACTAGATTTAGTGATCAGATTGTGGGTAGTGGCTTTGCTATTTTGAGAGATTATGGGCAAAGCCCTAGTTTCAAACGGCAAGCTGCCTCTCTGATCTAAATAAAATCAGTGGTTTGAGCATTGGCCTGTTAAACGCAGGGTTGTGAGTTCAATCCTTGAGGGGGCCATTTAGGGATCTGGGGCAAAAATCTGTCTGGGGATTGGTCCTGCTTTGAGCAGGGGGTTGGACTAGATGACCTCCTGAGGTCCCTTCCAACCCTGATATTCTATGATTATGACCCTAAGAACCTCTCAATGCCAAATGGTTCACTGTTGTGTAACAGGAACTCATAACAGGCCTGACAAACTCATCACTTCTAGCACACCATTTTTATGATAAATATCCATAAATGAGGTTGTGAGGTTTCTAAGAAAAAGATTTTGTCATACTGATCCTCAATCATTGCCTGATGTATGCATGGATAGTTAAGGAGCTGCGTATATGTACTGAAAATATAGGTTTTAAAGTCTGTCACCAACCAAAGAGAAAAACGTTTCTTCCAGACAGGGAATAAGATGTGCATCTCTTTGTCAACTGTAAATTAAGTATTGTAAGCCAACACAAGGGAAGGCCCATTTACATACAGGATCAACCGGAAAAGAACAGAGGGAAAAAAAACAAGCAATGGGGGCAGGGAGGGGGGAGATTCTGCTGTCTCTAAGGTCAATGATCTATAGGGGTGTAAGTAGAAGGCAAGGAGACACCCCTTTATCCTGCACCTGAGGAAGTAAAGGGACAGCATGTTTATATTCATGCAAATAGGATCTCAACCAGGCTTGGCTGAAACACCATGAAAGACATCTGGGGTGAGCCAAACGTCCTTAGACAGAAGGTTAGACTGTTAAATTTAATCTCTAGAAAGTGTGTTATCAGTGGCACGGGAACGCTTTGAATAATGGGGTGCTGAAAACCTGCCCCCATACCTCTGTCCGCCCCCCCTCCCCTGCCCCCAGAGCCTGGGGGTGCTGCAGAACCCCTCACCCCCTCTAGTTCCCGCACCTATGCATGTTATGCTTTTGTTTTATATATAACTATTACCATTATCCTTACTCACTGTCTTGCATCTTAATCTTTAATAAATTTATGACTGTCTTTACTATAAATATATCTCAGTGCTGTGATGTTACATATGAGCTGATCCTGACTTGAATCATACAAGCCGGTGCATACACTGTTCCCATGGGGATAGCTAACCTGATAATTCTGTGAGCATTCAGTGTCTAAGGGACTGAACGCTACAGGAGAACGCTTCAAAGGGGCTTGTGGACTGGGGTGCACTTACTGTTAACCTGCACAACAAAGGAAGGGCTGCCATAGCCCAGAGGAGATTGTTTCACAGAAGAAGAAAAGGCAAAATGATGGGGTGGGAAGGAACTGCCAGGACCCCTGATCCCTTGTCTTTACCCCCTCTAAACACCATGTTGGTCCAACCTGTCTTTTCAGCTGGAAAGCTCAAAATCTCTTTTTGGGGCCAGCCGGGATCTATAAAGGAATGTGTGACACTTTCAGCTCTTGCCGCCCCGAAGAGCAAAGACAGTTTATTCCTGAATTCCAGTTTCCCCATTTGGTACTTCCCCTAACTAGCTCTGAATTAACGCCACTTTCTGCAGGTACCTGGGCTTTCCCTAGAGGTCTCATATACATAATTACCCAGACGGATTCTTCCTAGAATAGGAGATCTGATAAGAGCAACGCCTAAGGTGGTACTGGCAAAGATTATTAAAAAAATAGCATTCAAAATAAATCAGTCATCACATCATCTGGAGTAAGCGTACTGGAGGGGTTCCATTTAGAACACATCATTTAGGGCATGCACCTGGAAGGCATTTTAATATCTTCACTTCCATTGTCTTCAGGGGGACCTGCAAGCTGATCAACACCTTGCAGACTCTGGCCTTCCTTTCCTGAGACTAATTGCTAGTTTCTGTGTAGTCAGATTAAGCACCCTACAGCTGTTGTACAATAAGTATGCAGCTTGGAAGCCAAGATTTATTCTCCCCCAGTTTGGCATACCTTCTGGGTAATCTATGTTAATCTGATTCATATTTTCCTGACAGCAGGAATGCTGAGTAGATGGCTGCTCCACTTTCTCCTTGCTGTCTTCCTCCAGCTCGACGCTGCATTCTGGGACCGTGGAGGCTAAACACATGGCAACCATCACATGATTCATCGGTTTCATCTCTAAACTGTCCTGCTGATAAGGTGCTACTATGGGCACCACAGGTAGTGTGTTGCTGCTAAAAGTGCCATTGGTTTTGGTGAAACACCTGTGAATTTAAACCAAAATGAAGAATCACTCAGACTCCTGATCTCTCCAGATTCTTTGTTCTAGCACAGAGGTGGGCAAACTACAGCCCGCAGGCCACATCCAGCCCGTGGGACCCTCCTGCCTGACTCCTGAGCTCCTGGCCCAGGAGGCTCACCTCCAGCCCCTCCCCTGCTGCCCAATGCTCTGGGCGGCAGGGCTGCAAGCTCTTGCCCGGCAGCGCAGCTGCAGAGCTGGCCTGACCCGGTGCTCCAGGCAGTGCAGTAAGGGGGCAGGGAGAAGGGCGGGGGGTTGGATAGAGGGCAGGGGAGTTCGGGGTGGTGATCAGGGGGCAGGGGTCTGGGTTCTGGGGGCGGTCAGGGGACAGGGAGGGGTGGATGGGGCAGGGGTCTGGGTCCTGAGGGGCCCCATCAGGGGACAGGGTACAGGGTACAGGGGGGCGGGATGGGGCAGGAGTCCTGGGGGGGGCGGTCAGGGGGCAAGAAGCAGGGGGGCGTTGGATAGGGGGCGGGGGCCGGGCCACGCCTGGCTGTTTGGGGAGGCACAGCCTCCCCTAACTGGCCCTCCATACAATTTCAGAAACCTGATGTGGCCCTCAGGCCAAAAAGTTTGCCCGCTCCTGTTCTAGCAACTAAAAGTGATTTAAGAAGTTTTTGAATACTTCATCAAGTAAATCTCAATTATTTAATACAGTAAATATAGCAGCGCTGATGGAATAAATTACAATTATTCTACCAGATAAATTCAGACTTTTTTTGGGAAGAATATATTCACAATTAAATAGTTGTTTGCCCTGCTCACCAGATGGCTGAAAAACATTCAGAGAATCATTTGTTTAGCATTTTTCCCCCATCTATTGTCAATTAAGTGACATTCCTTCATTTGGCCAGCTCTGTAATACAGATTTTAAATGCCATGACACAGGGCTTAAGTTACGAATCCAACAAGCAAATAGAGCATCTTATGTTTAACTAGCTTAGCAATGCCTATTTTTATGTAAACAGAGGACCTACATACAACCAACTGCAGCATTTTAAGTGTAAAAAACGTATAGTAACTTTTCAATTTATACAAAAAATAATATCAAAGACACTCATTCTGGACTCTGAAACTGAAGGCAAGCTGGGAAGTCAGCTATTTAACTTTTAAATAGAAAGACGTTCATAAAGGGCTTTTGCTGTAGATCTTTGCCTAGCATTATCTCATCCTAAGTAGTGAAAGTGCCAAGAATGTTGTAGAGTTCCTCAAGTCCTGGGCACAGCAGTGCTAGCAGCTTCCTTTGTAACAGCCACGTTAAATGTGAAAGCCCAGGGCAGACCACTCCAGTATGACTGCATATGTACCAGTAATTGTTACACAACTCAAACTTTCATATTTAGAACAGTCACATGACTTGGAATTCTCTGAAACAAACTGTATGAGCTGTAAGAAGACTGCATCCTTTCTTCTGAAATCTAGCATGGAGAGTGATAAAGATTTGCTGTATATTTTCTGCTTTATCACATTGCAGAAAAATTACAACAGTTATTTCACCAAAACCTCACTACCCGTCATTCACTTTAATCACACACCCTGGCAGTCAACAGAAACTTACTTATTCTGCAGGATTCAGTTATTAAGGACACAAACCCTGGATTGCAACACCACAGCTCATCAACATGGAAACAAGAGTGATAGCAGCAGGAGCAGGGTGATTACAAAGAAGAGCGTATCTGTTTACACACAATTACCTTGGCCATAGCAACGTTTGGAAGTGCTCATGAGAGTCAGACAGGGTTCTCAAATATTACACATAGATTATCCAGTGATATGCCAAATGGATACAGCTCAGAACAATTTCTACTGCCAAATCTAAACATACAACCCTTCCTGCTTTATGCACCAGGCACAGAACTATCCCATCTCATTTTAGATACTTGTATAGCACCAAAACAACAAGGAGTCCGGTGGCACCTTAAAGACTAACCGATTTATTTGGGCATAAGCTTTTGTGGGTAAAAAAAAACCTCACTTCTTCAGATGCATGGAGTGAAAGTTCAGATATAATTTCTGCATCTGTAACTTTCACTCCATGCATCTGAAGAAGTGAGGTTTTTTTTTACCCACGAAAGCTTATGCCCAAATAAATCAGTTAGTCTTTAAGGTGCCACCGGACTCCTTGTTGTTTTTGTGGCTACAGACTAACACGGCTACCCCCCTGATACTTGTATAGCATCACACAGCACCGTTCTGAGCTGACACCAGTTACTAAACACAACTCCATCAGAATCTGAAACATGTTGAACAGCTTTATAGCACAATGTATCTAACATGATAAAATATCCTTTGGCTGATGGAAAGAAATCAACCCAGAAACAAGTTAAATGAGGACTTATTTCTAAACACGAGAGCATATTTATGCCACCAAAATAAACCACTCCTACACACTTGAAAGACCGAGCACACATGCAATTGGCAGGAGTGAGTTTCGCAATGCTGGGACTACCACATCACATCTGAGTTCAATAAGGAATTGCTGTGACGGTAACGTTTTACAAATGAGCGTATGAAATACAACTTGGAGAACCACTAGGCTGTGCTACATGAAACCGTGCTCATTCAGTTGCTGTGTTACTTGTTTGGTAGTGAAAAAAGAGAAGAAAAAAGCTTAGTTTGAGTGGCTCAGGCCCAAATAATTTATTTCCACTTGTTTTAAATAAAAAATATAAATAAACTAAGGGCTTAGTGTATTCTGCCACACACAAATCTGAACTGTTTGTGTGAGAACTTACTGCATACATCATTGTGCTCAAAATAACATGCAGTAAACAGAAGAGGCCCATTTTACCACCTGCAAAGTAGGAAAATTACTCGAGGTTTATTCAGGCCGCATTTTAAGTAGTCAAGTCTTCTTCATGTGCCTCTAGAAGGACGGGCTTTTCTGGCTACGCAGAGTCACTATCTTGTATTGCATTGTATAGCATAGTGCCATTGGGAGAAGCCAGTATGTTATTTGAAGTCAGAACTGTCTCATTACCAAGTTTCTTTTGGCACTGGGAAATGCAAGATGTTCTCACCCTTTTTTCTTAAATGCCTGTGTCAGCCTGGACAGCTTGCCTGTGAGAACTGGCTACAGGTTTGTGTGTTATTTGGCATTCCATAAACTGCTGAACTTTCAGTATTCAGAGCTGATTGTGTGCATTAGGAAGTTCAATGCCTATTTTGAGACATCTGCATCTAGTTAACAGAACCCATGCTGTTCTAGTTTGTCGAGAGTATGCAATTCAGAAGAGTTAAATGGGTCGGTCACTCCGGCATTTGATCGTTAGACTGCAAGGGAAGATGGAAGACTATTACATAAGCTATTTTGGAAGACATTAACAGTGATAGCATATCTGCATTCAGAAGCCCCCCTGCTGACAGGTAACTAATCCTTTAGTACAAAAGTATTAACAGAATTCACCCTCTATTTAAAGGGAAGTAAATATATTCAAATTCATAGTTTCTATGCAAGGTAACTGCTAAATTTAATAATAAAAAGTTGCTCCTATTTAGATTCCCCCAAAGTATTTCCCATCAGGACATTCTGATTAGTACAAAGATCATATTTAAGGGGATTCGATCTAAAATAATTTAGAGATTGAGCCTGAAGTTCCAGGGGACTGTAATTCTGGTTTTAAACATGGTCACCTTATGCACAAAACCTTAGAATCGTAGACTCGTAGGATTGGAAGGGACCCCAAAAGGTCATCTAGTCCAGTCCCCGGCACTAAGTATTATCTAGACCATCCCTGACAGGTGTTTGTCCAACCTGCTCTTCAAAATGATGGAGATTCCACAACCTCCCTGGGCAATTTATTCCAGTGCTTACTTGGGTCTCTCACATGAAACCAAAGCGAAGACCAGCATTGCTGGAAATAAACAGAATCAAGATAATTCATCTTCCAGAGCCCAGAAACCAAGGAATGGAGCCGTCATGGGGAGATGAAACGGACAAGGTCAAAATATGGACTTTTGAGTAAGAATTTGTCTGTCCTTGTAGGTATCCCAAGCAGCCCCATGGGGTAAACTCCCCTCCCAAACATTCCTATGACAACAGCAACACAAAGTGCCAGTGCACAAGCAGCTTCCATTTTCTGTCCATCACCTCACATTAAAACAGTCTCCAAGTACTTATTATTCCAAGAACTGAAATACCACAAAAGCCACTGCAAAACCCACATGCAACCCATCTGGTCTTCAAACAAATCCATTCATGAGTTGACATTTCTTTCCACAGAGGTTTTGACTAGAATCCCTTTTTTTAAAAATAGACAATTCCTTTAGTGAAACCCATTTTCAATGTTTGTTTTTGCTTGTTTTGGGGATCTTCTTTTGAAAGACACGAGTTCAGTATCATTCCTGGTAAAACTGCACTGGCTGGAGTGGAGTTTCAGTAAATTAATTTGGCTCATTAAATGTAAATCCAATGGTGCATACTAAAACTCTGATTAAAACTAGTTATTACATCTCCAATGCAGAGCATGTATGAATGATAATATAAAATCTGTCCAGTGGAAAATGCATTTCAAATCTCAGTGCTAAAAAGCCAAAAAGCCAAAATCAACCCATGACCTGATTTATAGACCCTACTTCTGAGTAACTTATATTACAAATTGGCTGAATACTGCTTTGCTGGTCCATTTAAAGTTTTTGTGCTGCTATTGAATCTGACCACAAAATACAAATATTGCCCTGGTCTGGGACACAAAGAAGGGTTAGAGAGAAGCAGCCCTACCACAAATATCTTGCCTACATGTGCTTGCTGTATATAAATATAGAACATTAAAAAAAAATTGGGTGCCCATTTAAAAAGTACCTGAGAGCCTTTCACTGGCAAAACTGACACAAATTGCAGTCTCATTGGCCTTGTCAACACTAGAAAAATGAGTATTCACAGTTCAGCAACTATCAGCAATGGTGCGACTGCATCAGTGGGAGCAGCAGTGTAAGTATTAGTGTAGACAGAAATGCAGGTGTTTTCACCACTATCAATTGCTGAAAATACTGGTATACTTGTTTAGCTAATACAGATGTACCACAAGCAGCACACTTTGGCACTGGTCAAAAAAGCAAGCAGAAACTGAACAGCCATTTGGTTAAGTACACAGAAACCCACTCAATAAAGAAGCGTGCACCAGGTTTTTTAGTGCAGGAAAAAAGCAAATTGACTATAATCCTTACTATAGCATGAAGAATTATGCTTATCTACCGGTGAACAGTGCAGAACAGAGGTCAAGTCTGATCCAAGACACAAATTTCAAATCTCACTTTTAGTGCGGCTAAGAACCATTCCATATTAGCTGCTTGCCGTTAAATATGCTAAATTAATGGCTTTCGACCTGTGAGGGTCCACAGATGGTCTAAGATTTCCAAAGGGGTCCACACCTCCATTTGAAATTTTTTAGGGGTCTGCAAATGAAAAACCACTGTGCTAAATAATGAAAAACATTCATTTATATTTGGTTTGAATTTAAATGCAGAATTTAAACTCTCAAGATACAGGGATGCAAATATCGTTTAAAAAATATCAGTTAGTCATTTAATATTTCACATCCCTAGTTGATATCCCATCAGCACCCCCTCCTGCGCACTGTCATGGCGACGGGAGATGGGGGGCGGGAAGGGAGGGAGAGACCATCACGTGATCCGGGAGGATTATAGCAGCAGGGAGAACCGGTCATGTGACCGGGAGATGTCATGGTGACATCAGTCTTCCCCCATCACCTGATCTGGTCTTCCTCGGTGTGTTGTGGGACTTTGACTAGTTCCAGTCACGTGCCCCTTGCTGCCCAGCTCCCTTGCCACCCCACAGGCCAGGAGGCAGTGAGACCTTCCAAGTTGTGGCATAAGCAGCGGCCAGACTTAGTGCACAGCGCCACCTGCCCCCTCAGCTGCTCCCCAGGCAGGAGGAGCATGTGCCTCGCCTGGGTCCCTGTGCTGGCTCCTGGCAGGGAGCAAGGCACCCAGCCCTGGAAGCCGGCCTTGATAGCACGCACTGTGCTTTCAGGCTGACCGTCCCCAGTCTCTGCTGTTCTGGGCTCCCGAGCCATCGCCGTGCAAGGAGAGCTCAGCTTGTCCGGCCCTTGGCACTGCTGCTGAGTGCGGAGCAGGATGCGGATAGGGAAGAGGTGGATTTGTTAATGCACATGGTGTGCTTGGATGTGGGGGCGGGGGCAATCTGTTTTAAATGTTAACTGCAATATATTAACTGCTAGGTATTGGTCTTACCGTTAACCCTTTAATATTTACATCCCTACTAAGATTATCAGTAATATCAGCCAACGTTTGTGGTCAAATTCCAGGATCAGCAGCATTCAAGTGATTCATGCAATGAGGCCAGGTACAGCCCAATAGCAATTCAACAGGTAGATTAGGCATTAAAGGTTGATGTCACCCTTAACCCACATGAATCCCTTTTAAACAAAGTTTTTATATAGGAAATTTCCTGTGTTTTTAGTACGGCTAGTGCTGGAGCGTCTCGGGGGTGCAAGGAAGGCAGCAGGGATGCACCCAACATCCCCTATGGCATGTGGGGATCGAGGGAGCAGGGATGTTTGGAGAAGGAGAGGCAGCAGGAGCTATCAGCCCTGCCTAAAAGTCCAGAAGAAAAATGCCTGTATTGATGGGGCAGGGCAGATCCCACGAAGTGTTAACTGCTCAGCCAGGCCAGTCACGGCTTCTCAGCTTGAGAACCCTTTGTCAAACTGAAGAGCTTCAACAGACGCTAGAGAGTCATAAGCTCCAATCTCTGGAACTTCTCACCCCAAGAAACCTCCTCCTCTACTCCCTGATTGAGACAAGGTCGATGGCAAAAACTCTCTAATCAAGGGCCGTTCTCTTTCCTGAGGACAGCCCGGGGCTTTGAGACAGATATGGCAATTTCCTGCAATATCCTTGAAAAAAATCTTATTGAATTAAGTTTAAGTATCTGTGGAGTCCACAGTATGAAATGCAAACAATACAGAACTGCTATTAGCAATTATCCCCAATAGCCAGAGATGGGACACTAGATGGGGTAATTACAGAGAATTCTTTCCCAGGTGTCTGGAGGGAGGGAGTGTGTGTGTGTGTGTGGGGGGGGGGGGGTGGTTCGTCTCGCCCCCATGTTCTGGGTCTAACTGATCACCATATTTGGGGTTGGAAGGAATTTCCCCCCAAGTAACACTGGCAAAGACCCTGAAGGTTTTGGCCTCCTTTGCAGCGTGGGGCACAGGTCACTTGCTGGTTTGAACTAGAGTAAATGGTGGATTCTTTGTAATGTGTAAGTCTTTAAATCAAGATTTGAGGATGTCAGTATCTGAGCAAGAAGTGATGGGTCTATTACAGGAGTGGGTGGGTGAGGTTCTGTGGCCTACGATGCGCAGGAGGTCAGACTAGATGATCATGATGGTCCCTTCTGGCCTTAAAGTCTATGAGTCTACACAATATTGTGGGCTAGGACTTTATGTAATGCCTCTCAGGGGGGAAAAGGATGTGAACCCAGGAAGTGTTATGGCAATCATGCTGTTTGTAAGCTTTTGCATTTAAAGCACAGACTCTGGTCTGTTTAGGCAGTCTGGCTTGCTGTGGATATCAGTGTAGGCAGAGATCTGTGCAGACTGAAAAAAAACTTCAGTCAGGAGGGAGAGACACATAGGTCTCTACCCAAGAGAGGTGACTGTTGAGGAGCTGGGAGACTAGAGGGGGAGCCCTTCAGGGACCATGGAGAGGGAATACAAGTGCAGTTGCCCTGACCTGTGACGGGCTTCAATCCCATTGGAACAAGAACCAAGAGGTGACCACCTTTACTAGGGAGCAGCCTCACTATTCACATGGCAAGTACAGCTCTCAATTGCATTGCAGCTGAACTAGTCTTGGAGAGGGAAGACAGAATCCCATCAAAATACACCTTAGCTTAGCAGTAAGTGCGTTGAGCTGGGAATCAAGAAAAGACTAGTTTAAATCTCATCTCTTCCACTCCCTGTTGCTTATACGCCTGTGCACTTCACAGCCCTTAATACTGAGGAGGCTAGTATTAGCCACCCCATTTTACAAATAAAGGAACAGAAGTTGCACAAAAGCACTTGTAGCAGAGCTAGGAACAGAACTGAGATCTCTTATATGGCAGACCCCATCTCAGCCACCCTGCTGCTCAGAAACAACCTGCCCAATCTGATGTATTTGATGATGCTGTCTGTAACTACGAGACCATTCTTCCATCCCAGAGCCAGGAATATAATTCCTAACGTCTAATCATTAGAAATGAGGCAATCCCAATTCCCAACATTTTACTGCTGTCTAGCAAATAGTTGCGTCACCCGCTGGCCAAATGAAAGTCACTTTCCTCTCTAGCAGAAGGTCCATACAGAGGATAACAGTTAGTCATGTATCAGCTGGAGATCTGAAGGCTAGGGTCCAAATGTTGCTGATAACATGTGAGGTGAACCTTTGTTACACATGACAGAATTCCTAATTTTCCAGTTTTCTTTTTTAAAAAAATGTGAAAAGAATTCTCACAGTGAGCGACAATGTGCTCAAAAGCAAGGGGAAAAAAAAGTCAATTAAAGTGTAATGCACAAAAATATGTTCCTCACTAAGGCCACGTGTCACACATCAATGGCTTGTGTCACACCCAGGCAGGTTTGAAAGGTGAGACGTTTGATAGCTTTAGGGTATGTCTGCACTGCAGTTGGGAGGTGCAATTCTCAGCTCAGCCAGACTTACACATACTAGATCTCTTGAGCCAGCAAGCTAAAAATAGTAGGGTGGCAGCGATGTGGACTAGCCACCTGAATACGTACCTAGGATCTTGAATGGGGCTGTATTCAGGTGGCTAATCTGAGCTGCCACCTGGGCCTCCACAGCCACACTTATGTTTTTAGCACTGTAGCTCGGGCAGAGGTGTGTGTGTGTGTGTGTGTGTGTGTGTGTGTGTGTGTGTGTGTGTGTGTGTGTGTGTGNTGTGTGTGTGTGTGTGTGTGTGTGTGTGTGTGTGTGTGTGTGTGTGTACGTACGTACCCTAGCTGGGAATTACACCTCAAAACTGCAGTGCAGATATAGCCTTAGTGAGATGGTAGCATCCTCCCTGAAGAGGATTTATGGCTTCAGTCCAGTTAACAATAGCCAACAATGGCCATCTTTACTAGGGGAATCCCTCCCCACTGAGAGTAGATTAGTATATTTCTTTACTGAGGGCATGAACAACTTCAATCCCATTGTAAGTAATGGGAAACGGGGTCATTTTGAGTAAGGAAAATAGTGACTATACTGGGAATTCTAGGAAAAACAAATCAACTTTGCTTAATTACCACCTGAATTCTTCAAATCTATGTTTGAAGGTAGATGGCAATGAGTTTTAAGAATATGGGGAGTTTGAACAACAACAAGTCAGCCATTTCCTAGCAGAACAGGTCCAAAAAAAGTGAGACACTGAATTCTAAGGTCCCATTTTTAAATTAATTTTAGCAAACTAAATCGAGATTTACTTGAAAATCCTGAAAACAAATAATCTTTACTCACCGATGTGAGGTCAGTTTGGAGAAGAGACATTCTTCACAGAAAAAAGGCTAAAATCTTTGAAAAACGCAACCTAACCTTAATACAGGAGGCACTACTGGACCTCAAATTCTATAAAGGAATCTCCTTTCTCCTGCTGGGACGTGCCCAGAGTGTGAGGCTGGCCAAACCTCTACCAAATGCCTCAAGAGCCTCAAATCTGTAAGACTGAATGCTGTGACCCCCAACGCACTTGCTCTGGTTTTATAAATGGTCTCAGGGGATTTCAGAAGATGGCAGAAAATTCATAATACAGAACAGACAGTAAGAATGTGAATGGTAGCTGACAAACTAACCTTTTTATGCTGAATTTAGAATTGTCTATCGCATGTAACTGAAGGAAAGAGACGTGCATCTGAGACCAAAGGTCAACCCTCCCCATTAACCCCAGACCCAATAAAACCCAGCAAGGGTTAGTTAATGATTTGAGCAACAGCAACTCCAGGGGTCTAATATTGGCTTTATTCAATCCTATCTAGGTTCTTATACTTTGTTCATCAGCTGATCACCTTTGAGACTCATCTGTCAAACACACATTCACACGGACTTCCTCTGTGTCCTTGGCTAAATCACAACCAGAGTTGGCTGAAATTGGAAAGTTTGGGGTTTTCGATTGTTTTCATCCAAATTCAGAACAAAAACAAATTTACTAAAATTTTCTGGCAAACCAGAGACGCCCAAAATGTTCATTTCAGAAACAGTGAAATTCAGTGCTCCTGAGACAAAATGTGAAACTGACACCCGGGTAGCTGTGAAACTGACAAGAACATGAATTTCAATAAGTTGTTCCACTGCAGGGAGCCTGCCAGTCACAGAGACCTGGCTCCAGCCATTTGTCAATTTCACTCATGAAATTGACAATAACCTTCCAGCAAGCTGAGCCCAGCAGTTCTGCCTCCTCACCAACCCTGAAGCTCCGGGAGCCAGAAAGGCACTGCTCGTCCCCCAGAGTTAAAGGTGCCCTGGGACTTTGTCTCTCTGTGCACAAGAAATAGGGAGAGGCGGTGTGCTTGCTGATCTGCTTTTCCACACCCTGGAGCTAAGGGAAGGCGAGGAGGAGGCAGAGAGGCAGGGCACACTGCTGTTTCAATGGAAGTTTAGCTAAATATGTAGCAGGTTCGGTGAAACATTTCACTCAAAGTGACATTTACTGATGAATCTAAGTTGTGTTGGAAAATTTTCGGCAGCTATAGTCACCACCTCTTAGCTTCTGCTTCCCATGTGTAAAACGGGATCATCTGCATTTACACTCATAACAGTGCTACTAGATTGTGGTTTGTAAGTCTCATTGAAGAGGATGCCAAGAATTAGAGGTGTAACTAACTTACCTGTTATTGTTCCGACAGTTCCGGCAATTGATGCACTCCGAGGGGTCGGTCTGAGGCACTGCTGTGTACATTCCACCACCCTGGAGGAAGAAGGGGAAAAAAACCAACCCAAAATCAATTGCAACCCAGGCATACAAGATGTAGTCTAGGATAAATGGGCACAATGTATGTTAACCCCCAGGACCCCTCATTTAATTATGACTCTTAATCACCTTATCAATCTTCAGATCTGTGTTTTGTTATGTGGCATGGGAATACTGAGCTTCTATTATACAAAGTCTAGTTGAGTTTTCTGCCAGCATTTGTGTCAGAGAAAAGTAAATAACTGTAGCTTAGACAAGCATGTAGTAATTTCCCTGGCTTATTTTCAGTCTAATATGTCCAGGTTTAATTTAATAAACACACTGTAAATATGTTTATTTTTAACGCTGATGACAGACATGAAAGCAAATTCCTATTCATTACAGAACTGTGCCCTGTCTGGAGTGACAGGGTGTTAAATATTCAGGGCTGATGTCACAACATAAACCCATCCCACTTTCCTGTAATTACTCCGATTAGATCAGTTTACTTCACTAAACAGACTTTTGAAACATTTTATATTTTTACAGATGGGGTAATTCCTTCGCCAGCAATGACTCTGGGGTGCGAGGGATTTTGTGTTGTTGGTTTTGGCTGAACAGGCCCATTGCAAGTAAGTAAAATGGCCAGATTAACACATACCTCATTGTTAAATACTAGGCGGACACTGATGTGAGTCATTTGAAAATGGTACCGTTGTGTTACAATTCTGCATTTTCTTAAGGGGAGCGAGTTTGGGAAAACTAATTCAACCTCTGAGTTTGAGTTAGGTTGGATAACTGCTTCTTCTCCGGTATTTATTTTCATACGCCTCTGCACCAGGTCTCGTCCTACATTTTGCAGACCTGTGCACTCATAAGTGTGGGACCTGTGGGGCCACTCACAGCATGTCTCTCTCTCCCCCAGGTCTCTTTACTTCATCTTCCCAAACACTGGAGCATTAAGAGGGATGCCAGTAAGAGTGGGGATATAAAAAGTTCCTTTGCTCTGTATTGTGATCATGCAAGTCTCACTTGTTCTGTGCAGGAGTGGAGTCAGCTGCTGACATCCTTGCTCAACAACCTTCCATGGCATTCCAAATGGGGAGATGAAAAGAAAGGCAGGTATTTACAAGGGACAGTCCTCTAGAAACAGTACATCCTGTGGAAATCTCATGGGCCTGCTCCACACAGAACAGCGCAGGGATCTAAAGATCAGCTCCACATACGTGCACCTGGAATACAGAGTCCTATGTGGTAGTACACCATGTACATAAGCTTAGGGCAAGGCTTGCTCTGTGATTTCCACTTCTTACCCTGGAAGGAGGAACCCCAAAAATACCAGCCACAGAGTTCATAAGAAAGCCTGTCCGTAGAGTATCTACGGCCCGTGCAGCCCCCAGATATCTGGAGAAACATCTGTGTGCTTATCTAAACCAAAATACCAAAGTTTTTGAGGGTCCTCATTGTTAATGTTGGTTAGATAGCTTTACAAGGCAAGAAATCTTTAGGCCATGGTTGTTCTTTTAGGCAAAGGAAAAACTGCACCTTTGGTACTTAACCGTGGCGCGAAAAGGAAACCATGTGATGAGATGACTAGTCTACATTCCAACCTGGAGTTATCTGAAGTGGCAACTACTGTGTAAGTGGCAATTTGCTGTTGAATAAAATGAAGTACTTGTGTTCAATTACTAAAGCAAACAATCGTCCCATTTTTTCCCTTTGGAAACAGCATTCATTACATAGACTTTTTGAACTTTTCCTTCAGTTTTCCTGGGCAACATTCACAGTTTTGAGTAGGACCAGTGATAAAAGTGGAGTAAGTTTGAATGTAACCCATCTGTTTCCATAGACAATAATGAAATCATTATCCTCTCTTGGAAATGGGACACGTTTCAGAAAATTAAATATTTTTCCACAGCGCACACAGGCTGGATCACAGATTGAGACCAGTTTTTGTTACTTCAAGAAATTAGTCTCAAAAGTTGCAAATAAAGGACTCAGTAAGGCAGACTTAGTTATTATGTTGTTGTATTTCAAGACCGGGGGGACATTTTCTTTTATGAGACCCCAGCTATGTACACGCTGTGGTAAAATTAATAGCACAGCTTACAAATCACAGATCTGAAACAGGTGTGTGTGTGGGTGGGTGGGGGGGGGGAACAGTCAATTCGTGAAGCTGCAAAACCAGCAACCATCATTAAGTCTATTTGATAGAAAGAGAGAAATACCATATATACAGTACAGTATCTCAATCCAGCATTGCATGAGTCTCAAAACTCTCAGACTAAAAACCGGGGTAAGAGGAGACTCCCCATAATAAATAGAGTTATTGGTGCCTCTAATCCTAATCGTCACAGGAAAGCCCTGAAGATGAAAATATGAGAAACACCAAGCCTAGCTACTTCCACTGGCACAAAGATAGGGTAACTGGTCGTTATTAGCTCCAGCACAACGACTTGAGTATTTCCATAACTGACTTGACTAGCTGGAGCTTCCTTTTACATCTTGAATAAAATTCCAAGGTCAAGATCAGGACCCTTACAACATACAAAGCACTCTTACATTCACTAAATGGTGGGGATGTTCATAATCCATGTGTGTCCTGGATAGAGAGTTGGTGTGTCCCAGGTAAAGGCCAGTCCCTCCATTCAAGCCACCATTCATGATCCCATTAACTCCATTGGGAACCTTGTGATGGAGGTGTGGACAGCCGTTACTGAGACTACCATTGCTGATGAAGTTTCCATGTATGCTGCCGTTGATGCGGCTTGTGCCTGGTAAAGTAGCGTATTCGACCATTTGCCCATTGATATCTGCACCTTGGTAGAGGTAACCAGGAGGGTCATACTCTGCAAAGGGAGACCCACAGGGAAAAAATTAGCAAAATTATGCTAACAAAGTGTTCTAGGTATTCAATGCATGATTAAAGAATATTTTATTTTTCATCATACTTCTAAAACCAAAGTCAGATGAGCATTTCAGACATACAGTGTGACTCATCTACCCCTTTTCAGGGTTTTTATAGTAGCCATAAATTGTAACATCTAAGTGTTTAATATGCAAATGTTTTCCATCTCTACAATAGCTATGTCCACATACTAATCCTCTCGGTCTGGAAAGAATTTGGCAGAAGATGTTGCTCAGTAAAAATAGGATTTTAAAACAGGACCATTTGCATGATCAACAGGCTTTAAAACTCTATGGCAGAAACAATTTAGCTTATTCTGGTCCTGCTCAGTTTCAAAGGAAGTTTTGCATAAATTTGGGTTTGCTGGTGGGGAGCATGGATCATATTTAAACAACCACAGACTGTGCAAATAAAGCTAATTAAAGTACCAGAAACAGAGGGAGCTATTTAAAATGTCATGTAAGACTCCGATTGCTCCGAGTATTTGCTGGGAATAGAAGCTGATAGCTTTTGTACGCTGCTATAAACGAAGTATTCCATAGTACTTCACAGTGCGTTTCTAGTCAGAAACTGGCAGGTTTCTGCTTATTAACAGCTGCTCCACAGCCTGTTGCCAGCACTACAATGAGCCTCAAAAAAGGTGCCACAGGATCTTTCACTTGATCTGGAAAAATTAGAGAGGCAAAAAGAATGTTGGCTTTACACTGCTATCTAGAAAAACACTTACGCACATGCTTAAGTCTAAGCATGGGAGTACTGCCATTGAAGTCAAAGGGACTATTAATCTGCTGAAAGTTAAGCACGTGGCCTTAGTAACAACACAAGTGAAGAGTTTCTATCACTAACCAAATACCAGTTTGATCATAACAGAGGATGCATGGTTCCCATTTGGAGCATTCAATATAAAAGCTATAAATTTATTGTCTAATTTTCATTACCCTCATTTTTTTTTCATATTAAACTAGGGCTGGCAGGAGAGGAAACCAAAAATAACTTACTCTGCATGGCGTTTTGCTGGCGATTCTTCCACAGACACATGGCAATGAAAACTATCAGAATAAGGACCATCACTCCAAGGACACAGCCCACAATCAGATATAGCATGTCGCTGCTCCGAACAGGGCCATTTGATGGGCCAGCATTGCCTCCACCGGCACGATCAGGAGAATTAGGTGGTGTACTCAGATCCTTCACTGGATATTCCGATGCTCCAGGTGTGCGTTTCACTGGTTGAAATACAGGAGACAAACATGGTCTTGTGAACCCAACTTGGAATGAAGTCTGCAGAAATGTTATTCTACACATGTTTATTTATCTGTTATTCAACTATACAGTTATGAAGTGGAAATAGCTACCATTAAATTTAGTATCCCAATGATTTGTAGATAGAAAATTTTCAGCTCAAGATTTTTACATTAGCTGATGAGGTCAACTAACATTGGATGGTAACTATTTGTTTTAGAAAATACCTATTATTATCTACCTACCTATAATCCCATGTATCTACGCCAAGTTACACTTCAACAAGTAATTGAACGTAAGCATTGCTAGAAATTGCACTAGCTTCCAACCTGAAAGAATACAAATCTTTCCACTTCTGAGGTCAGGAAAAAACACAATATGCATTTCTGTCAACTAACCATTGCCAGATGCCCTACTTCTATCTGACGGGAACCCTGCTAACCTTTACTGTTTTCAAAACTGCATTCTTCAGGAAATTAACATCCAGGTAGAAACCTTACAAAATTCAAGACGACGTCAATATGACACCTGCACTAAAGTGAAAGGCACCATTTCAGCAGCTAAGTAAATACATACTGAATTGTAGCCACTCTGTGTTCCCCAAAAACAATGTAAAGAATTAGTTATTGGTAATTCATTTTGCAGGACTAAATTTTTCCATCAGTGAATATTACAACCAAGATTTTAAATGAGGGTTTGTACTGAACATTTTTAATATTGTATTTATAGCATTAGAATTTGTTTTGCTAAAGGTTAGCTCATGCTTAGGGAATCTAATAGAGAACTGTAAGACCAAGTTAGTTTTTGAATGCTAATTACCTCTTTGAACAGAAATGACCAAACAAGCCCTATTCAGTGTCTAGAGTCTCATCAACACTCACCTTGATCTGCTAAAACATGGTCAATACAGACTGCCTGGTCTACATTAGCATTTTAAAATGTGTCTAGCTAACAGGATTTTTAAACATTTTTTTCCTCCTAGTCTGGACAGACCCTGTGTGAACAGGGTAATCACGCCTGCCATCTCGTCACGGCTCTGCTGGGGCAGTGGCAACAGAGGCCCACGCTATGCTGGGATGAAATGAGTGGGGGCTGAATCCTCCTTCCTCTGGGCAGACTCCAGCTTGCCTGAAGGCAGGAACAGGAAGGAATGAGGCCAGCTTGCTCAAAGAGAAGGGACCAAAAGGCTGCTTGTGTGGGTGACCCCTTCCAGAGCCAAGCCAAGAAGGATCAAGGCTAGAGCATGGGGGCAGAGATAATGCTTGCTCCCATTTGGGGTTGTTGCTTAGGGCCCCAGATTGCCTTGATTTGGTCCTGAAAGAGGTCATAAGAACGACCATACTAGGTTAGACCAATGGTCCCTCTCGCCCGGTATCCTGTCTTCCAACAGTGGCCAATGCCAGGTGCCCCAGAGGGAACAAACAGAACAGGTAATCATCAAGTGATCCATCCTCTGTCACCCATTCCCAGCTTCTAGCTAAAAGAGGCTAGGGATACCTCAGAGCATGGTTTTGCAAGCCCTAAAGGAAACGTCAATATGAATGTTTGACAGCAGGTTGTCCCCCTGGTATAGTCTTAAAATCTTGAAGAATTACAGAGCTGTTGATAACTAAGCCAGACCCTGGGTAGGATATGTTCCACCAGATGTAGGTGGTCTGAGAGATTGCAGCTCTCAGCCCTGCCCTGTAAGGTATTAGGTATTGCACTGTAAGTTTGATGTGCACGCTTGTAGACTCCTCTCAGAAGTAGCGCATTTGAAGACTTACTGTACTTTTAGTGTCAGCATATTCCCTCTGCAACGTCACTTGATTTTAAAGATTCATTTGCTTAAGAAACCAAAGTGACTGTGATCGTTAATTTCTTTTGCAAATAATTACTCTGACATTTTCAGAGAACAGTATTCCTATCTTCTTGCCAGAGGCAGGTAGAATTGATGCGAGTGGCAGCCAACTTACTCATCATGAATTAAGAATTTGAACAAGTCCCGAAGAGACAGTGTAGGCAGAAGTATATTATCTCCAGTAACCAACTAAGCCACAGCAAGATGGTGTCTGCCTAAGGAAAGATCACCAACACCGGATGAACTGGGACTGTCAATAGATCCGATAGGTCTAAACATCTTTGCAAACTGTCTTTCCTGGAGACAAATGCATTGGTCTTTATACAGTCAGAAAACCTCAGCAATAGTAAATAAAAACAATCCTCCAAACATAATTATAGGAGATGGCATCAACTTTTTAAAATAAATGAGAGGGTCAGCGAGTAGAGGATCAAAGGGTAATTTTCTCATCAGGCTTTACATTAGACATTACCTCTCAGATAAACAAAAGTGCCTCCACTCACCTTTCGTCTCGCACATCATTACGTTGCTGTACTCACTTTCACCTCCCTCGTTATAGCACTGCATTTTAATATCGTAAGATGTTTCTGGCTGCAGGTGGCTTATCAAGTGCCACTGCTTTGTGCCTAGAAAGAAAAATGAAACGAGATTTGTTTTCTTGTTTGCTATGAGACACTTGTGAGAGTGTGTGGGAGAGAAAATGTCTGAGTCATGGAAGAAAATATAGCTTCATGCCCTTTTCACTGGGCAGAAGTATAATGCTGGGTTGTCACAGCTTTGCTTGGTGAGCACAGAAAGCATTATCTTTAAAATATTACATCTTGTACTTTTAAACAGAGCTGGTGGAACCTCTTCAGGCAATGTTTTTCTGTCGGAAATATCAGAATTCTTCGGTTCTGTTCTGAATGAAATCAATTTAAAAATCATGGAATTTCCTAGGAAACGGAACTTCTGGTTGACACACACAATTCGAATTTTAAAGACAAACTAAACTTGATTTCTTACACTTGGAATTACTCTTTCCATCCTGAAAGATTCTTAAGCACTTTACAAGCTACCATACATATGCACAGGAATCTCTTCATCCATCATTCACATGCACGCCTCTAGGGTGGAATGTGCCAGCTGTTTAACAACATACAATGTTCATGGCAAGTAGTGAGGCAGATTACTGTATCAAACTGAAACAGTAGAAGTTTAGGGAGACAATGTAATTATTCTCACATTAGAATTTGGCCAGAGTACTGTGATATATCCTGACTCTTTCAAGAGTACCATGGGATCTTCAGTGACTATAAATGCGAGGTCCCGGTTAAAATTCAAGTCACCCAATATTTTCACAGGAAGGATTCAGCTGAAGTTGATGTTATGACCTCGCCTATCTCAGTTAGCAGAAGCCACAAATAATTTAACTTGTACTTTATGAAACATACTAGGGAACCCTTTCAGATAACAGGCCTGTCTTTCTCACTCTCCCAGCCTCTTGTGGCATGGACTCCAATCCAAGCAAGCTTTTCTAATAGAATGATTTTGTTAACTCTGGCCGCTAGCCAACCTTTCATTTAGACACCCTCCTGAAGTACAGAGCACTTCAGTATAAATCACTCTCCGTTTTTACTTTCACAGACTTGTGACAAATTTTAATAAACAGGGACCCTTTTTTGAGAGTTTAATTAACTGTTTGAGCACTTCTAATCCCTCTTGGAAAATACCACCTTGAACTGTTTCCACTGTTTCTAAGAAACTGTCATACCACCTACTGATTTAAGTATTAATTAAAAAAATAAAGCCCACTTGGCTGGAAGGGCTGTGCCATCAAGATTCCATTCTAACGCAACAGAATTAAAGCTGCAATACAATTCCCACTGCAGTGTCACTAAAAATACCCTAAAAAGGAGGGTGTTTTTCACTCTACGACATGAGGAAGGCTCTTTTAAACTGCTTTCTTTCAGGGCTCCAAGTGGGGAACTACTATGGAACACAGCTCTCAGTCCACACACACTCAAATGAATAGATGCCCCAAATAATAACTTATTTAAATATTGGTTGATGCTGGAATTGGCTTATTCCTAAAGCACATTTTTTTCCCAAGGCTTTTTACTTCTGTCTCCTCTTTCCCTCCACCCCCAAACATTCCTTTCAGTAATTACTATACCAGGTTTTAGGTTTCTGCTTCAAACCATTAGAGGAACTGGAATCAATACAAGCACTTTAACTGTGCTCTCCCTGCACCATTAGGAAGGGAAAACATTTAAACAACTGACATCAGACTACATTTAGGGTTAAAATTCAATCTCCAAGATTGAAGCAATAGGGAAAAATTCAGCCCATCTAAGCAGGAAAGGGCAGGTTTAATTTTGCTTTTGCTGAAAGGTACAACTACTGGAGAGCCATATGATGCAAACACACAAACATTTTTATAAAATTGCTTGTGGCAACTTTTATAGAGGAAAAACCTTCTGTAAGCTTTTGACTCTTGTCTCAGAAGACAAGACTTAGCAGGAAATGTTATGACGCTTAAGGCAACTCGTTAACTAACACAACCATCACAACAGCTTTTCCACTAGTAAAAGAGTCTTTGTAAGATAAAATCTTCTGTCAAAACACTGATTCAAGAGTAACAGAGGGAAGACTGTGAAGGCCAGTGGTAGCCATTTGTAATGTGTAAGGGTTAACCAAAAGGCCTGGCACCTAAGTTAAGGATCACATGCTTCTTTATGCTTTTGTAATGTAAAAAAGAATCCAGGCACATTTGAACTGAAAATAGCGTTCACTATTTTACAGAAACACGGTAAAAAAGTTTATGTTTCAAGTTGCTACCATGTGAATTTCAATTGCAGGCTCTGGGGTAGCTGAGCAGCTGCTATTGGTTTCAGACTGCCACAAAGATTTCAGTATGCATAAACTTGAAAATCAGGAATAAGTCAATTTCACAGCACAGTGGAGGCACATTTAAACAATCGCCCTGTGCGCAACGTTCATAAACACACAAGTTCTGTGTCACAGAAGGCTAAAATATGTTTACAGACAAAGATACTGACTGCATAAGCTTTGAAGCGACCCTCTGAGCACCAACACTAGATATTTAACAGTCCTACAACCTGAAAAAACTTACGTCACAACTTACAATATTGTGCAGGCTACGGTCAAAGAAGGAAGAATTTGAAAAACAAGGGCCCGATCCTGCCTCAACTGAAGTCAATGGCCAAAAAACCCATTAGCTTCAACGGGGCAGAATGATGCTGCTACATTTATTTAAGCCAGATGATTAAGAGGGTGTTAAAAAATGTAAAATGTGACTACTATGAAAATGATGATCTAAAAGTTCCTAGCAAAATAACCCACTGGCTTACAAGATCTGTTATCAATGTGTTCGAACAGCAAAGCATGAATTCCGCTAAACTGTCAAATTAGTTAACATTTACTGAATGTTGCAGTATCTTGGGCTCAGAGAAGCTCCCTTATAACAAAGAGTAAAAAATTAAGCACCTACGAACAAATAACTGGAGAGGGCTTCCCAATTTGCAACAGCAAATAGATGTTACTTACTGTAATTGGAGGATTCTCTGCACCTTGAGGTCTTTAAACCACGATTTGAGGACTTCAATAAAACTCAGGCATAGGTTAGGGGTTTGTTACAGGAGTGGGTGAGTAAGATTCTGTGGCCTGCGTTGTGCAGGAGGTCAGACTAGATGATCATAATGGTCCTTTCTGACCTTAAAGTCTATGAGTTCTTCGAGATGGTCCCTATCTGTATTGCACACATGGGTATGCACCAGAGTCCAGAAGTTCTTTGAAGCAGTGTCTGTTGACCCAAACATGCACAGTAACTCTCCTCGTGCTCCTAACCAAGCGGGTAAAAGGCAGTGCGAGTCGACACCTCTCCATTTCCTCCTCTTACTGCAATCCAACTGGATCCAAAGCAGAGGGGACGGAGAGCAAGTAGTGGAAGACAGATAGGGACCATGCATCTCCAAGAACCTCCATTTCTTCAAGTGATGGTCCCGACATGTATTCCACACACAGGTGACTGTCAAGCAGGGTTGGCTGGAGGAAGGTGCAAGGAAACTGGTAGCAGAGATGTTTGTAGTACTGCCGTTCCTACGGCTGCATCTGCCATTGCTGCTTGATCAGAGCATAATGTGATGTGAAAGTATGGCTGCAATTCCAAGCTGCCACTCTGCAGATATGCTGCAATGGACTGCCCAATAAGGATGCTGTGCAGGCAGGTTGTGCTGTATGGAGCAAGCTATGATATGCCCAGGAGAGGGAAGCTTTGCTATTTTGTAGCATTCAAAGATGCATCCCGAAACCCATTTAGAAATCCTCTGTGAGGATATGGCTTGTCCCCATGACCTTTCTGCCAAGGCAACAGAGTCTCTCAGATTTTCTAACAGGTTTGGTTTTCAACATGTGGAATGCCAGGGTGCACCTGAGGTCAAGGGAATGAAGTCTCTTCTCCTTGGAAGAAGTGTGGGGTTTTGGGCAGGAAACAGCTAAGTATTTGACTGATGTGCAGCTCAGACACAACCTTGGGGAGGAATTTGGGATGTAACCAAAGGGAAACCTTCTCCTTGCGCAATACTGTATAAGGAGGGTCCACCATCATGGCTCCCAGTTTACTGACCCTTCTTGTCAAAGTAATGGCTACTAAGATGGCTTCATGGACAGATAAGTCATGTCACATGTCACCAGAGGTTCGAAGGGTGGGCCTGTGAGTGTTGAAAGGATACGGTTAAGGTACCATTGAGGCGTAGGTTTAATGTCAGGTGAGAAGATCTTGATCAAGACCTTCATAAATCAAACTGTGGTCAGGTGTGTGAACATAGACCATCCTTGCACCAGGGGGAGGAAAGCATTAACTGATGGTAGGTGTACTCACAGTGAACTGAGGGCTTTAAAAAGAGAAGACAGTCTAGGATAACTGGAATGCCTATAGCATCAAGTGGATGCTGGTGGTGATGTGCCCAGGCCAAAAATTGCTGCCATTTAGCCAGGTAGCAGAGCCTAGTAGAATCCTTCCTGCTTTGGGTCAGGATTTCCTGAACAGGGAAGTCTTGGATAGTATTTTGGCCCTCCTTTGGGAAGCCCGAAGAATGGAGCCACGAATCCCTTCGCATGACCAGTCCTGTGGCCAAAGATCTGGATGCTATACCTGCAGCATTTACCGCAGCCTGGGAAGCCACCTTCGCTACCAACCTCCATTTACCCAGAGAAGACTGGGACTGGGCTTGGTATTCCATGGGGACTATCTTTAAATTCTGTGAGCCTGGTATGGGTGTTAAAATCATATTTGGCTAACAAAGCTTGGTAATTAGCTAAACAAAATTGGGGGCCTGCAGAGGAGAAAACCTTCCTACCCAGGAAGTCCAGTCTCTTTGACCCTTTATCTGCCAGAATAGATTTTTTGTTAGTTGGCTGAGCTCTCTCCGTAGCTACCTGTACCACCAAAGAATTAGCAGGAGGATAGGAAAATGTGAAATCAGCACCCTTTGGCCGATTTTTTGGCTCTTTTTGGCGTAGGGGCACAAATTGCAGGTATGTGCCAGACTGCTCTGGCCAGTTCTAATATGGCCTCATTGATTGGAACGGCTACCCTGGTCGTTTCCTGTGGTTGCAAACATGTCCAGGAGCCGATGTTAAGGGTCCCTGGACCTCGTCTAGCAGGATTTGGAGATCATTAGTGATCCTTTGCGAGAACTCGTGATGTTGCTGATGGTTATCCAGCGGAGAGGGCAACGAAGGGGTGATGGCCTCCTCCAGGGAAAATGAGGAGGCCCCCATCAGAACCGGTTCTGGTTCTTCCTCCTCATACACTGAGGGAGCTGGCTGATGGGAGGTGGAGAAGCGGAATGACTCCTAAGAGGTGACTGGGGCACTTGCCATAGAGGTCCCAAGGGCCTCAAATGCCTTGGCCCCTATGGAAATCGATATCGGGGTCCATAACTGGAGGGATAATAATGCCTCAGCTGCGTCAGGGTTCCTGTACCCTCACAGAGATATTGGTGCAGCTATATCATCTGACTTCTCTGATTCCAAGGATGGTTCTGTTGGTAGCAGTGGTATCATCAGTACTGAGGTGCTCCTGCCCGATGGAGATAGTACCTCTCTTGAGACAATGGTAACAGTTCCTCCTCTGGGGTAAGGATATCTGTCAGGCAGGCAGGGCCCGAAAGGAGTGGAGATTGTGGGCAGGGGAGGAAGATATCCTTCAGTGGTAAAAAAGGTCTCCGTACAGCCCAGAGTCTGAGGAGTTCCAATACAGACACCTGAAGGACCTATTACATCTGATGCAGCAGATGGTCTTTGGATAGACAAGGTGGTAGCAACGATGAATCTGGACTTGCATTCATTGACGGGACTGGCAAGGGACTATCTTTCTACCCCCGATACCGCTGTCACTGCCAGATTGCTCTTTTTCTGCACCTTACTCTCCAACCTGGGGGTTGAGCTGGTTCCGTGGGTTCCATATGCGACGCCTCACCCGACCTGGACCAGTTCGGGGAGGAACACATTTTTTCTGGACAGTCTGCTGCAGGGATCTGTCCTTATGCCCATGCAAGTGTCTCTTACTCTCATGGGGAGCCCTGTGCGACGAGTCCTTGGGCTTCCATGTTAAGGGCTCTGCTCCAAGAGTCATGTTTGGAGGGGCTTTGCTCGTTGGGAGAGGCTGATGTATAGCGGGGGCTCCTGGGCCCAGTTCGGAGTGAGGCCTCATAACCTCTTCCATCAAGAACATTTTCAGTCAGAGCTCATGGGGCTCTAATTCCGAGTAGGAAGGATTTACAGATACTGCACTTTGCAGAAACGTGCATCACCCAGACAGTGCAGGCACCAGTGATACTCGTCGCTGATGGAGAAGGAGCGAGGGCAGGAGACGCAGTTCTTGAATCCATGGACCCTGCACCTAGTCCCGTAACCAGGGAGGGTGGCGGGGGAGTATTTTATTCTATACTAAACTATATACTAACTAGAGTTTCTAAGCTAAGAGATAAACTATTTATAAATTTTTACAGGTTCTGCAACAGCAAAGGAGGACACGATTCTGACTCAGGCCATGCAGTGGTAAGAAGGAACTGGAAAGGCACTGACCTGCATTGCCTTTTATACCCTCGGTCAGGAGCACAAGAGGAGTTACTGCACGTGTGTGGGTCAACGGACACTGCTTTGAAGAAATTCCAGACTTGGTGCATGGTGTGCATACATACCCATATGTGGAATACACATCGGGACCATCACTCGAAGAACTACGGGTTTATCTATCTTAGAAAACTTGCGCCAGTGAAACTAAATCTAAAAAGCCATTTAATTACACCAGTGGAAACCCCTGATTGTTAGATGTATGTAAACTGGTTTAAATCTCATTTATACCAGTTTATTTTATTTTAGTAAATTAGTGGACTAAGCTAAACTGGTTTAAGCGCATCTGCATTTAGGGCTTGCAATGATGCAGCCGGAACAATTTAAAAGTGGAATTTAAAATCGATTAAGTTTGAACTATGGATGGAAGAAACAAGTTCATGCGGGGGCAGAATTTGGTGCTAAAAAAGGTTAAGATCGCTACTGCTGGTGAATATATTATTTAGACTGAATTCGTTTGGGCAAAGTAGTTCAGATTTTATGTAAACTCAGCCATTATGGTTACATAACTGTCTTCCCCAACAAATACCTGGCACACTGCCTCTGATAATGCATACGCCACATCATACCTTCCACAATCTCTCTCTTGTAATCACTATCATTGTCACTGTCAGTTGGCCGGTAATAGATATAAAATCCTTGGATGGGGGTATTGTTGTTGCTTGAAGTAATATACTGGAAAAGAGAATAAAAATAGTACAATAAAGGATAAATCTTTTTAAAATTAAAATATTTGATTATGTTTCAACAACGTCATGACAGAAATAAATTTACTTCATTCAGGAAGAGACCAGAAGTATTTTCAAAAAAGAGTGGTCTTAAGTAAGATAGAAGAAATAGAAGAAACCACTATAGCTCAGATGATGTAACAGTTTCCATTCTAATCCCCTGCTATCAGTCAACAGTTGCTGTCTGTAACTTCCATTTTAGCGGAGAATTTTTGCATGCTGGTCTCTGCACAAAGGTCAATTTCTTAGAGTCCTTGGGCTGGTCTACACTGGGGGCAGGGGGGGATCGATCTAAGATACGCAACTTCAGCTACGTGAATAGCGTAGGTGAAGTCGAAGTATCTTAGATCGATTTACTTTGGGTCCTCACGGCGCGGGATCGATGGCTGCGGCTTCCCCCGTCGACTCCGCTACCGCCTCTTGCTCTGGTGGAGTCAACGGGGAGCACGTTCGGGGAATCGATTTATCGCGTCTAGACAAAAATTGATCCCTAATAGATCGATTACTACCCGCCGATCTGGGTAGTAATCGACCCGATCCGGCGGGTAGTGAAGACTTGCCCTTTGACCTAGTAGTTCACAAGGAGAACGAAAAATACACACCCTTCCCATTGGGAGAAAAAAAAAAAATAATAATCTTGCAATCTTTTTCTGATCAGCCCTACAGCTGAAACAACGGTGGTTTGAAAGTTGAAAACAGGCCTCAGTGTAAGTCAGCACCTTTCAGTGCTTAAGAACAGAGGCGCTGACTTTCTGATCTCCCGGGGGTTGTTCGACCACCGCCCCCCGCCTCTTCCTGCTCTGCCCCCACTCCACCTCTCCCTGCCCCATTCTGCCTCCTCCCCCAAGCGCACCCTGCTCTCACTCCGCCTCTTCCTGCCCACACTCCTCCCCCTCACCCCAGTGCCTCCTGCCCGCTGCTGAACAGCTGATCCTTGGCAGGCAGAGGTGCTGGGGGACAGGAGCTGATTGGCGGGGACAGCTGGCGGGCAGGAGGCACTGGGGGAGGGGGAGGTGATCAGTGGGGCCCGCCAGCGGGTGCTGAGCACCCTCTAGTTTTTTTTCCCCGTGAGTGCTCCAGCCCCGGAACACCCATGGAGTCGGCACCTATACTTAAGAAAATTGTATTTGATTTGACAGAGCAATAAGCCTTTCAAAATCAAACTGAGTGCACAGATATATATATTTTTTTAATCAGGTTTCATGGTGTGAATTGAAGGGTCTACTCTGCATGTATATGGAGCTAAATTAACTGCACTGTGAAAAATCTAGTCAGACACAGTGCAGTGAATGCAGACATGTGACTGGGGAAAGCCCTGTTGAAGGGTTGAGGACGGACTCCTGCAGTTCTGAAGAGCCCAGAAGAGATCCACAGCAGGGAGCTCTGGACACCTTCCTATATCTCTTTTTCAAAATGGGACTTACTCTCATTTGAAGTTTTTATTTTTAAGTCAAAGATATACTGGACCATTATGACCAAGAAAAGAAAAGAAAAACAATTACAAGAATTATATAATTTCAGACATCGTATGTAGTCGTGCAGCTGAAGACTGCTGTGAGGCACAGGGGACAGAGTTAAGGTTGTCCACGCAACTTTAACTTGGGTTAAATTGACTGGCTTGGGCTACACTTAAAACTGGCATCAGCATAGCTACGTCAATCAGAGGTGTGAAAAAACCCACGTCCAACCAGCATGGCTATGGTGACAAAATCCCCAGTGCAGATGCAGCTATTGCAACAAAAGATTGCTTCTGTCAACACTGCTAATGTTGTTCCTATACCAGCAGAAAAACTCCTTCTGTCGTGTAGGTTGCATCTACACTAGGAGGTTATGCCAGCTTGGCTATGCTGATGTGCATATACTGGCACTGACCCTGTAGTGCAGACACAGTTTCCTAACCTTTGAGTTCAAACTTAACATTCTGCTAATAGAGAATTCTGTAAAAATACTCTTATGTCGTCCTCAGACATTTTAGACTAAGTTTCTTCAGTTTATTACTGATATTTTCCTCTTTCAAGGTTGAATTGTTCCGGCAAATTGTAGAACTGGGAATTCTGTGGAGTTTAGAAACTACCCTCCTGGTGTACCATGGTTGCATACATCAGTGTACAAAAGCAAAAAACTAATGATACGGTGGATTTCAATAAGGACTTCAAAATATTTGTTTATGAAAGACGGAGTTACAGAGGAAAGGAGGGAAACGTTTTTGCAATATGGAATGTTTATTGGATACACTTCCTCTTCAGATGTACTCTACTGAAAATTCTCAACAGGAAATATGATTTTGAGGCGTGGTTAAGACTTTTTAGAGTGTGCATAATACAACAGTGGATTCTTTTCAAGGACTCATATAAACTAAAACAGGATCTATTATCAAATAACACTTCTGAGCTGTTTGGAGGAGTTAAAGTTGCTGTTAATCAACATCCACTACAAGACAGTATTAGAAGAACAGCGACAACTCAGGTTTCTAGATTTTAAATCTTACAATATAGGAAAAAATGAGTAGATTGATATGGTTCATGGGATGGAGCCAACCAAGAATCTCTTAAGAATACCACTCAGTACTGAGGAAAACAACTACATTGCTAGCTTGAGTGTGTTGTTCTTGATCCTTCACTTTTAAAGATTTCTAACCACCAAATCAGTAAGAATTAGTCTATAGAAGGGGAAAAGAACAGAAATAAAGTGTACTCACAGTCCATTTTAACATGATCTGAGTGTCGCTGACTGCCTCAGTGTAGGCAATGTGAGGTCCTGTGATCGGGCGGTTGGAAAAACGGTTGGTAAAGCCAGCGACTTGATATGGCCGAGATGGTGAGCTTCGTGGACTATCCCCATAATTGTTAACGGCAATCACACGGAATTTGTATGTTGCTCCTTTCAAAGGCAAAAGATAAAATTAGGGGGCAAGATAAAAATACCCAAGCACTAGAAAAAGGACTCAAATGATTAAAAAAAAATCTGAGATAAGACCCTGTCATAGTGGAATTAGTTCTAAATTGATTTCTTGGGATTCAAAAAGAAAATTACTTGCTATCAATGATGTCTCTCTAGTGGTTTTAGATGCTTAACTGTGACAGAACCTGCTCTCATGCAGTGGTGAAAAGCTAGTCATATAATTGGGCTGGAAAGAAATTTTCACCCATGAGAAAGGCAAGGAAATGCTATTTTCTCCCTCCTAAAGCAGTGATGTCCAATTAAGATTATGGGAGTATATCCCACAAGACCAGTTGTGTGCATTTCTAGATGTCATGGACCATGGTCCTTCTTTGTTTTCTTCTGAAGTTCCCCTGAACTTCTGTCTCATCAAAATAATTGGCTGATGTTCGTATATTTGTTCTCTTGTTTCCCGGCCCAATAATACTAACCAATGAAAAACAAATGGAATGGCTGCAGAGAAGCACATAGCAATCATAACCTAGATTTAGTATTTACCAGAAATGACAATTAAGTAGGGAGAGGTTGAAAGAAAATGTACACAAACAACTAACAAACACCAATAAAAATTGAATGGGGGGCCGGGGTGGGGGGCGGGGACTGTTTCCTTCTTAGAGAGCTAAAAGCCAACTTCAATTAAAGAAACAAATTCCTAACCTGAGAGACAAACTACAGATAAAATGGGCCTTTTTAATCGTGTTTAGTATTCTTAATTCTGTAATTATTTTATCTGCTGAAGTGCATGACCAGAAATAAATACTTCTCCTCACAAGAAAGTGATCATCTAAAAGAAAAAGGATTTGGAACTAAAAATCCTAAAGGCAATGAAAGAGTTTTAATACCTGGCTCTAAGTTGCGAACTTCCACTGACAGGTTAGAAGGAGAGATGCTATTGGCTGCAATTAGCCAGTCGCTGTTTCGGCTCATGCGCTTGTACTCGACTTTAAAGGCAGTGATGGGAGAGCCACCATTTGCACGTGGGATCCATGTGACATAGACAGAGGTCTCTGAAGCTGTTGAGATAGCAGGGCGATCTGGAGCCTCTGGAACTGAAATGGGAAATTAAGGAATACGTACATAGGAGTTAGATGAGAAACATGGAACTCCGTTCTCTACAGAGCACACCTATGATTAGTTTAATCAATTAAGTTAGACCAAATGTTTCAGACATGGAGATTCTTAAATCTTCCTCCCACAGGCATTCCAGTATATAAAATGAGAGGTACTTTAATAAGTTTTCCTTTTATCCTTCAGAGTTGGGAAGAGCCCTAGTACTAAAGTCTTAAACTGTGTATGAAAACTTAGCTGTGGATGTGAACACTGCCATTTCTAACACCAGTGACTGCGCTGCATCAGACCAATGCAACTAAATTACGAGAGCGCAAAAGTGTTCTTAAATAACCAGAAAATAGGGGAGCTATATTCTTTACGCAACAGAATTGAAAGAGACATGCTAATGCACTAAATCCTACCTCTTCCGTGGTACTACAACAAAGGGAGTGCATACAAAAGCAGCAGGTTGGTTTGGTGAGAATAAAAAATTTGAACTGAAATTCCCAGAACCATGAAAAAAACCTGATCCATAAATACTACTAAGCACTGAATTGCTTAAGCATAATTTAGAAGAAATAAGAGCAAACCAAGCATGTAACAAATGATCTCAATACTTACTGAACTCACTGGAAGTTACAGACAGCAGTGGGAACAGAGAAAATGGAAAGAGGTGGTGTTAGCAATCTGGTTATAAGATGTCTCATCAGTCAGAATGGTTAAGTCTTCACTGCACTGGTTTATACACATTGTTAAACCACAAGTGCCATCGAGGGAGGAAGGTATTTAATAAGGAACAGAAAGGCAATAGGTTACCTGGCACTAACTGGATTTTAAATTCTTAAACTCATTTTCAGTCTATTTGGGTAACAATTTCAAAAGTGCTGAAGGGAGTTAGGAGGCTAAATCCCATTTACAAAATTGACATATGCATTTAGGAGCCTCAGTCACTTTTGAAAATTGGACGTGGGTGCCTTTGAAAATTTTACCTTTTGTGCTCATGTTATTTACCTTCACTTTGACAATGATCTCTGCAAACAAGCCTTAGTGTACTGCAGGAAGACTGACACATATTTAGCAGTAAGATATTTAAAGGGACATTTCCAACTTAAAAATTGCACCTGTTTGAAAATGAATTACTTACTCTTACAATATCCAATTTGACTATCAGTGATAAACTACAGAAAAGACACTGACTTTGTGCATCTGATAGCACTTTGTGTATTGTCACCTTCAGTTTCCCCTGTATAATTTGTTTCTCCTGTTCTTGTGGGTCTTTCACAAAGTCAGAGAGGAGAGAAGACCACAAAATAAGAAAAAGTCCCTGTAAATTATCAAAATTGGCAGTGAGATTAGGGGTCAAGTGTGGCAAATTACTTAACTCATTTTTAGAAACTGACTACACTTCTAGGTAAGTGTCCCTTTAAATATCAAATTCACTGGATGAGAAATCCATTTGATGACATCTCAGTGTATAAACTACACTCTTATGTAAGATAGGCACTGCATTTTGAGGATTCATAAATAATTATTGCAAGTCACAACAAATGACTGGATGAATCAAGGGCCTGGTCCCCACTAAGCCCCCACTTTGGACTAAGGTACGCAAATTCAGCTACGTTAATAACTTAGCTGAATTCGAAGTACTTTAGTCCGAACTTACCGCGGGTCCAGACGCGGCAGGAAGGCTCCCCCGTTGATGCCGCGTACTCCTCTCGGCGAGCTGGAGTACCGGCGTCGACGGTGAGCACGTCCGGGATCGATCCCAGAACATCGATTTCCTGCCACCGGACCCTCCGGTAAGTGAAGACGTACCCAAGGTGGCTACTTAATACACTGCCTCACTGACTGGGATGAACCTTTTAGTTAACACTCTCAAAAGCATGAACAATCTGATCCTTGCATGCAAGCACAGAAAATCTGGTAGTTTGAAGTCACTTATATCTGAGCCTTGCTAACAAATCATTCACAAGAGAAAAAGAGACCTGCAACAGAAAGACAGACCTAAGGAATAAACAGGGAATAAAAATGGACACACGACACAGAAGTACAATTATAAGCACTTGAGAAATTAGCTTAAATGCATCTCATTTTATATTGCAACATCTAACATGTGAATTGGAGACAATCCATTCACCTACCTCCACTGTGTCGAGATAGATCTGGAAGGACCACCCCAAAGTTATTTGACCCTTCCTGAATGACGGGATGTTTAGGAATGCCAAGTGGGGGAGATGGGGCCTGAGTGTTTTTTGAGGATGATGTTCTTTCTAAAAAAAAGTTTGAGATATGACAAATAACTCAGTGACCAGAGAAGACATTGCCGGAAAAAGATCTGTTCACTGGATCCTTACAGTATGTCCCCTCCCATTGCTTTTACACAAGATTGCACCAGAGTTAAAGTTGCTGTTGGCACTAAACCTGGCTCCAATTCCCAGCCAGGCTAGCTGTGCACTAGGGAGTTAGTTCCTCAGGGGCTGAAGGAGAAGACAATTCTCCATGTCAATCGGCAGACTCACTGTACAAGTCTCAGGCTGGAGTAACTACCATAATAACTGCACATTTATACAGCATGAGAGGCACTCGCCCCACCCTAGATTTCTGCTGTGAGTTCAACACCTGTTACATTGGCTTCCCCCAAATCATGCCCCTCAGTACATTTGGAACCACCAACATTGGTAAAGGAGTCATGTTGAATGTACTCTAGCAACAATAGTAATAGGTCTAACGAAGCCCCAAAACTGGCAATTAAAAACTGATACCAGTGTTCATAGCATATGGCTGCCTCCTCCTGGAAATAAATCACTAGCATGTCTAATCATTTTTAATACAGCTGGTTCTTGTATTATATGACCAATTGTTTAATTCTTTGCATTAGGAACATTTTAAGCAGAGTGGATAATATAGGGTAATTCAAACATTTAATGGTCAGTTTAAACCTGAATTCAAAAATCACTTAAGTTGGAAATGAGAACTGGGTTGGTGTTCTCAATACAGCATGCACTACAAAACTAGTACAACAATGTGCACCGGAAGTTTCTGCACAGGGAAGGCCAAGGCCTTTTTACACAGGGGTTTTACAGGTCAGGACTGAAGCAGCTTTATTAATTTGGGTGAGGACACTCAGAATGGAAGGACCAGTGAGGATTCAACAACTTTAAGTGTTATGTGGAAAAGGCTGACCAGAGCTTGGCTGCCTTAGGACTTGTACACACTACCACTTATGTTGGTATAAGTTATGTTGCTCAGGGGTGTGAATAAGCCACCCCCAGAGCAACGTAAATTACACTGACCTAAACACCTGTGTGGACAGCGTTGTGTTGGCAGGAGAGCGTCTCCTGCTGACATACCCTGTTTCCCCGAAAATAAGACAGTGTCTTATATTAATTTTTGCTCCCAAAGATGCGCTAGGTCTTATTTTCAGGGGATGTCTTATTTTTCAGAAATGAAAAATGCCTTATTATCGGTGGATGCCTTATTATCGGGGAGGTCTTATTATCGGGGGGATGCCTTATATTACAACGAGAGGCAAAACTGTAAGTAGGCCTTATTTTCGGAGGATGTCTTATTTTCGGGGAAACAGGGTAGCTACTGCCGCTCACTGAGGTGACAATGGGAAAGCTCTCTCCCAGCGGCGCAGTGTCTTCACCAGATGCGCTACAGCAATGCAACTACATTGGCACAGCTGCGCCGCTGTAGCACTTCCAGTGTAGATTAGTCCTAAGAGTCCATATATAGTGCAGTTGCCTTTGTAGTTTGTTTCGTGAATTGAGACGCAAATAATCACCACAAACAGCATGACAATTGAGAGTCTGCTGTCTTTTACTAACAAGAATCCTCTCAGCATACCGCTATGGTAATACACCATCAGAATTTGACTTACAGCTATGCTGGACCCCATTAACCAACAGCCTTAGTTGTGATAGGCACTTCCTTTGATACTACATTAAACCACTGTTTCCACAAATAGCTTTATAGACAAGCCACAGCCAACAGGAATGTTTTGGCGATAACTTTGCATATAGGAAACACTGCACCTACCTTTGCTGGTGCGAAATGTAAGCATGGCAGGCTGGCCTTCACCAGCAGCACTCCTTGCTACCATCAGAACTTCATAGAGGCTGGAGGGCTCCAGTTCTGTGAGATGAAGCTCATTTTCACTTCCAGGAACACGAACTGTATGCCAGCTTCCCATGGCATTGACGCCATCATCCAGCTGTACAGGAGGGAATCACAAGATGCTAAGATCAAGACAAACCATGACTTCAACTTTAGATGTGGGAAAAGATCAATACTTCTCCAGCTAAGCTGGTCTTCTGGACATTTTATTGTATAAAAATGCCAAAATGTCTATTTATGTTCAATGAGTTTTACTTAGAGCCAGTGACAGGCCTGGAAATCCAAGGCTTTTATCCACACAGCAGGTAAAGCACAAGCGGCAGCTCTGTGAGCTTCTACACCACGTTCCTGAAATAGATCTGAACCCTGACCTACAGGATCCCCCATATCAAGGTTTGAGAGAATTTAGTCTCCACATTAATTTGGCCCCTTGCCACTCAGCTGAGACAGCTAACAATGCTAATTAGTACATATTGCAACGGATATTTACTGCGAGTGTTTGTGCCCGAGAATCTAGAATGAGGACAAATGACTTCAAGCAGAATACCTAGCATTAGACGGTGGTGTGCCTCTCTGGATAAAGCAGAACCCAAGATGGGAAAGGTGACAGTCAATTACCCTATCCTATCCCAGCCTTCCATGAATTTAAGCATCTTTACATGTTTATTGGTTATGAGTAACGAGAGAGAGGGAGAGGGAGGGAGGGAGGGATGTTTTATCTGCTTGGTTACCTCCAGAGGCTGGAAAACATCAGCAGGAAGATTGAAGATTTGTTTTTACTAGTGTACATATTTCCCTTTTTACAATTTTTCAGGGTTTTTTTCGGTTTTACAGTGAATTCCCCAGTTCCATTAGGTAAAGGAAAGATTTTTCTTAATATTTGACCTTCTGAGAAAAGCATTACCCCAAATCCCAAAGGAAAAGGCAGAGATTCTATCAAAAATAAACTACTAAACAACTTAAGACTTTAATAAAAACATGGAAGGCAGCTCTAAATGCTATGGATTACTAAAGTTTATACTGACGGCCTTGATTCAAATTCTTTCTTCAAAAGAGACATTTCTTTCTAATACTTTATAAAAAGAAATCTTGGAAGAAGAGGAAATCAATTAAATAATTTTTATGATAGAAGAGATAGGTGCTTTTAAAACCATGGTAAACTGTCTACTAAAAATATATAAATAAAAAAGCATTTAA
Organism: Trachemys scripta elegans; assembly: GCF_013100865.1. Lineage (NCBI taxonomy): Eukaryota > Metazoa > Chordata > Testudines > Emydidae > Trachemys > Trachemys scripta. The sequence goes on from NC_048318.1 coordinate 2,680,265, forward strand.
TACAGAAAATATAATTGCTAGTGATGAACAAATTTGAAAGGGTCAGATAAGCACCAAAAGTTTTGAATACTTATCTGAACCTACTATCTTTGGTTCATAAATTAAATAGGCGCCGTCATGAGATTTCCTGGATTTGGCTGGTCAAAAATATCATGCGGTATTTCTGCTTCAGGTTGGGACAAGACCAGGACGAACAAGGATTTAAAACTTATACAAATATGAACTGAGTAACTTAGCCCTTCAGAAAAAAAGTCTGATTTAAAATTTAGTCCTCTGTGATGCTTGGTTCGAATTCTAATCAAAGAAGCTCGCTGCTTGCAAAAGTTCTGTTCAAACTACACAGTGCAAGTGAGATGAGAACAAGACATACCGACTTTAAATGCATTTTTTTAAATGACTAATGTTGTATGAATAATACTCAACCAGAGTCCAATTCCACACATACAATAATGGTACTACAATGAAAATAAAAACTTGAGTTCTGTTGAATAAGGCCCAGTTAAGCCCAAAAAAGCAACAACTAATTTCAAATCATCCCTAAACAGACTGCCTGTGTCTCCACAGCAAAACTGTGGTTCAACTGTATTTTATCTTCTCTCTGGGCTGATACCATAGCTCTTGTTAACACCCATGCTGCTGTAACAATGATAGTTTTAGGCTTCTCAAGGAAGCCATCTGCTCTGGAGTTATGACTATCTCCTACAAAGAAGCAGTACCTTGCGATATTTCACGAAGTAAGCATTGATGGGCAAGCCGCCATCCTTTCCAGAGCGCCACACCAGGTTATACATGTCTGGCTTGAGTGTCTGTGGAGGGCTGAGGATGATTGGGGCTTCAGGAGGCAAAGCCCCATTGGGTGTCTTTTCTGTAGCAACTGCATCAAGATGCAACTTTGTCGGAGACAAATTTGAGAACCCCACTTCTGTATCATAATCTCCATCACCTTCATCACTTTGGGCAACCTCCGTAGGAGTGACTTCTTCAGCTTTTGTACTAGATTCAAAAGGAACTGCAGAAGAAAAATTCTGGTTATATCTACAAGTCAAAGCCTATTTGCTTCATGCACCGGAAACAATTAATGAACTACTGCCTTTCACTCCTAGATTCTACTGCATCTTCTATGCGGTAACAGAGCAGGGCAACATTTCATTGAATGTAAGCATTCTAAAGGTGTAGTACCTGGCAGATTGGCAGCAGTGGATGTGTTATAATTCATGTACCAGGTACATTAGGTAGCAGCAATGTACTTATATGGAAAAGTAAATAACTACACTTCTACCAGCATATACAGAGTAATTTGAAGCGACACCAAGGCATTAAGCCATATCTGTACAATTACAATTTACTGTACAGTATGTACAAAATTACATTAAAGGCATTTTCTTAGCTCACTTTGTGAAGTTTTAGTTGTGAGTAATTTCTACTAACATTGAACGTTACAGAGCTGAAACCCAGCCAACTCATTTGAAAATATAGTGCTAAGAATGAGGTAAGCTTAAAGGCAGATCTAAAATGCTATTTGTGATATTAACATATTTCTGAAAGCCCTCTATGTGCCTCCTCCTGCCATCCCGCAGCTTTAACTGAAATGAGGTCAGTAGTACTGGAAAACATAACAGACAAAAATACTCTTAGGGAATCCTGGAATTGATACACAGCTTGTCAACATTCCAGGCAGCAATGGGCTGGCAGGTTGGACATCTGAGGTTAGCATCAAGACAGGCAACAAACTTCAATATTTAAAGTGAGAATACTGAGGGAAATGACGCAGCTACTGAGGTTGCACACTGAAATGCTAGACTGCCAGATGTTCTTAGTCCTGCCCGTTCTTTCATAGATCTGTGTAGGTTTCTGTTATGTGTTGGGGTCCAGAAAGTGGAGGGGAATAAGGGGAACTTCGTTTACAAAATAAACAGAAAATCCTTGGTAATGTAAAGCGTAAGCGGTGTTGGCCTGGCCACCTCAGATTGCATCAAACCTCCATTAAAATACCAACAAGCGTGGCTGCTATTTTTGGCCATTTCTTGGAAACGGAAGGGGAAGGGAAAGGGTTGGTTTTTTTTAAAACTGAAGCCCATGTTCTCAGCAAGCACTGGTTTATTTAGGAATGCTGCAGAGTTTGGGGATGGGAGTCAAAAGCAACACAAAGAGGAAGTCTTCAAGGCCAAACATCAGCTTGTTCAAGACAACAGAAGAAATGCCTGACAATATTCTCACCCTTAAAGTGTATCTACTATACCAGTGGTCCCCAATCTTTTTCGTCTAGTGGGCACCAGACGATGAGCCACGGAGGACAGTGGCGGTGGACGAGCATCCGTCGAAATGCCGCCGACAAGCGGCAACGTCAAATAGGCGTCGCCGCCGAAATGCCGCCAAGAAGCAGCGTCATCCAGAGGCATCGCTGCCGAAATGCCGCCAAAAATCAACGGCATTTCAGTGGCACTGCCTTCGGATGACGCTGCTTCTTGGTGGCATTTTGGCAGATGCTTGTCTGCCGGCCAGTACGCGGGCACACTTAGACGCCCCGGCGGGCGCCATGGCACCTGCGGCACCGCGTTGAGGACCCCTGTAGTACACTAAATTAACCAGTAAGAAAGTGCTGCATGCTGCATATTAGTATCAAAACCCAACGTTTTCTTCGTCTGACGAGTTGGAACATGTACTTTCCTGTGATGGGTTAGCAAGGATTTCTGGATGTACACAATATGACTTAAACAACAAGAAGTCCGGTGGCACCTTAAAGACTAACAGATTTATTTGGGCATAAGCTTTCGTGGGTAAAAAACCCACTTCTTCAGATGCAATATGACTTGGTGACTGCTGGAGCAGGGAATTGGACAGCAGTATGTGGGGAATTAGCTGTGGTTTAGGTTGGAGTGGGTAGACCTACTGGCATTATTGCTTTCACTAGTCCTGAAGGCTAGTAGTTAACTATTGGCAAACAATTTGTATTTAACTTATGGACAGACACCACAGAACAGTAATGTTTATTAAGGCTGTTCAGATTTATGTGCCTACACCAGAGAATTTGTCAAGGTTTCTGTATCCTCTATTTCAGTATGTAATGTGGGGTACTTCCACTACCTCTCTAGTCAGATTAACTATTCGTCCTCAGCTTCCTAGTCACTGCACCCTTTGAAAAAATTCCTTAGCAATCCCACAAATAAGCTAGTGTTTAATGGAAGTTAGCAGGGAGATTTGTGGTCTGTGTTCTATAACATACCCAGCCTCCTACAACCAGCACTGCAAGACGGGAGTTACTACTCAAGACAGGTAACATTTTCCAAACCATCTAAATGACTTAGTGTCTTAAGTGCCACGGAGTTAGGTTCCTAAAATCACTCAGGTGCTTCTGAAAACTTTACCCAACATGTTCACTTGAACCTATTGTAGACTCAACTGACTGCAGAACAACATCGGTTTGATACTTCTGCTATTAGAACTGCTTTATTAAAGTCGTATGGCATATAAATATCTTTAGGCATTTAAGTTAATAGTCCTCTGAATCGTGATGGCCCTCAGGTAGCCAGCTTCCAAACCCATTTAAAGGTTTACAGATCAAACCCAGTGTCTTTACTGTCACTTGAACACCAATCAGAAGTCAGTGCAACAAATTTGATATTTAACTTGTAGAACTCGATATGGCACCAGGATTTTTATTTCAATTCAGGTTGAGTTCTGAGAATTGTGTGTGATTTTGGTTTTATGAGGTCCATTAATGAAGCTAATGTGAGTTTTTAATATTAAAACTACATTGATAGATCATTTTCTCAGCAATTTTTTTTTTTACCCTATTTCAGATGTATACATTTATTTCAAGGAAAAATATCTACTAAAGTCTAAATGGAAAAATTTAGGGAAAAAAAGTCTCAGTTTATGGTATATATTTGATAGCATTTTGAGTGTAGTTAATTTTTATATAATCCCCCGTATAGTCAGTTTCTCCCTTGCTAAAAAGAATCTTCTACACATCAAGGTGGAAGTAGAAAAATAACTTTAAAAAAAGGATTTAAATATATTTCAGGACATATTTACCAGTGTTGTACCAGACGCCAGAATATTTAAAAATTAGGCAATTAAAAAATAAAATTAATGTTGTTTTATGTGAATTATGCATTCAATATATTTTCTATCTTGATTTTTTGGAAAAAAATATTATTAGGTATAGAGTTTAACTTGCTTTCTGGCTCAGCACATTTTAATGAGGTTTTCTGTTTTCCCTAGGATGTGTTTTGACGATTGTACAGCAAGACTAAGGGTAAATTTTTCAAAACCACCTACAGGATTTAGGCTCTTCAGTCCCATTTTAAAAAGGCACTTAGAAGGCGAAACCCCATTGATTTTTTGAAAATGAACATAAGCCTAAATCATTTGGGTGCTTTTAAAAAATTTTGCCCTTGTTTTTGTTAGGGTAACATTTTAAAAGTATTTTAATACTTTTGTGATCTTGGACATAACATAAAATTATAATAAAAATCAAGATTTCTTTTTATATTGTGCCTTCGGTTTAAGAACAATCTCTTTCTAGTAGCGACCTCTGAGAACAGTGAACACTCAGTATTTTCTTTGCAAGAGCAAGCCTTTTATATTGTCTATTTATTTTTACATTTCTATCTACCCACAGTTAAAGTCATGGTGGTGGTGTTTGTGTGTGCATACTACTGAGAACAGTTGGAAGATTCATAGAATATCAGGATTGGAAGGGACCTCAGGAGGTCATCTAGTCCAACCCCCTGCTCAAAGCAGGACCAATCCCCAGACAGATTTTTGTCCCAGGTCCCTAAATGGCCCCCTCAAGGATTGAACTCACAACCCTGGGTTTAGCAGGCCAATGCTCAAACCACTGAGCTATCCCTCCCCCCGCTTTACTTGACTCTGCAAACACTGTTTTTGCTGTGCACCAATTCCTTAGTGACTTTGGAAGCATTCTTCAAGCATAGTCTTTATGGCTGAATCCTGGGCTGCAACCACACAACACTTTAGCAAGTGATTCTAAACATACTTAAAAAAAAAAAGCCTGTAGAGATTTTAAAAGTGAATTTAGTGCTTGCCAAAAGTCCCTCATTGGAGCAGACTGGAGAACTAAATCCTCCAATTCCAAAATGGGGCTTCCCCACATGGCCATCTCCCTTCCCAAAGACGTGCCACAATACTGACAGGTTTCAGAGCCACACTGGTACAAGCTTTAGCCTCAGGTGAGATGGGCAAAAACTACGAGGTGAATATCTGCTCGCTAGGAACCTGGCCAACTCATTTCAATATGTCATGAAATAGCCACTTAATTTCTAATTCAGATTTTGATAAACTGACCCTTTTGACACTAAAAAGATGTTTCACCCCATAAGGCACATGCTAGATTACTGAAAATATACATAAAAGAAAAGAAACATAAAAAAGGCTCATGGCAACACCGATGTTAGCTTACCAACTGTAAGAAATGCTTCTGACAGTGCTGAGCCATGTTTATTTGTTGCTTCACAAGAGTATTTCCCAGCATGCTCTGGAGTAACTGCCTGAATGTATAGGGAGCTTGATCCAGCTCGAGACATGGTGAAGTAGATGGGTTCTAAAATCATGCTGCCTCTTCTTGCTTGTGGAGATTTTCGTGGTTTTGAATGTAGGACCTGAGAAGGGTGGCTGGTAATAAGTCCACGGCTGTTGTACCAACGGATTACAGGAATAGGTAGTCCAGTGGCGTTGCATGACAATGTAACATCACCACCATCTACCACATTGGCACTGGCTGGTGAAGAAACTATAACTGGCTTGTAACCTTTGCCTGTTTTAAAAAAAAAAAAAAAAAAAAAAAAAAAACACAATTCATACATAAAATTAATTCACTGTACTATGGAATCTATTGTCTAAGGCACAGATGAGCTATTAATATGGTACAAAAATGAACACATTCAAATGTGTCATTTATACAGTTCTTTAGTTTTCTGGTTGCTAGTAATTCCCCAATTCACTGCCTTACTGAACAAGGGACTGAAAACCGTTAACACGATTGAAACTTTTGTTAGGAGAAGGCAGATGCAATATTAACCTTCAATCTGCACTTGGGGTGTACAAGAACAAAAATCTCAAACCTTAAGTAAGGAATTCGTCAGTTAGACAAATTCCAATAGAATCTGAAACCATTCAACTCAGATGATTTAGGACAATGGAATCAATGATCAGACTCAGAATAGGTTTAGTTACACTTGGATTTAACCCTGAAATTTAGGTTTAAAAGTTTGAGAATCAATACAACTGAGCCACCAAATACTTCCAGCTCTCCAAATATTCCTCCTATCAAAACATGACTAAATTTCATAAAAGCCAACACTGTCTAGGAGAGAAACATACAAAACTATATCTGAGGCAAGATTTTTTTTTTTCCCCTTCTTTTAAATTCTGGATCCTTGAAATAAAGGAGCTGGGTTATATCTCGCACTCCTCCATGAAATACATCAAGTAATGATGGATAAATCGTACAATTTGCTGCTTATTGTGGTCAGAAATGGACGCAGTCGATACATAAACCAAATCTTTTGGAAATAAAACTAATATGTATCAGAAAAAGCAAAGGTTTTAGTTTAAGTTCTTGGATAGTTAAAAATGTTCCTATACCTGTCTGGACTTGAAGTCTCCCAGTGGATTGCATAAAGCCAATCCCATTGTTTGCCACACACTGGTACAACCCAGAATCCTCCTTGGTGATGCCACTGATTCTCAACCTGTTTCCTGTGACCAGATGTCGTGGAGAGAGATGGATGGGAGCTGCATTATGGAACCAGGTAAGATTAGGAGCAGGGTTTCCATGAATGTCACATGTGAAATGTATAGTTGCACCCACAGCCACTGTTTGATCCTGCAGTCCTTTAGAAATTGAGGCAGATTCTATAAAACAAACAAATAGAATATGAAACCCTGCAGGCTGCTCTTTCAGGAATCACGCAGCAACTAATTACTAGACCACACATTTAACAATATGAAATCGTGCAAACTTATCACACATATGGAGGCCAATTTTAGTCATGTCTTAAGCTCAATGAAAGATGAATACTTGCTTCTAAGGCATTTGGCTCAACACTCCTTATTTTAATGGTTTTTTCCTTCAGTGCAGAAAAGTCATGCTTACACTACAAAAGTAAAGGATTCCTTTAATGGAAAACTTTTTCTGACAAAACTATTTTCCGTCTCAGCATCTCTACTTTATGAAACAAAAGTGTTTTTTTTTTTAAATCATTCAGACTGTTTGGCCAGAATATACACATATCTAAGCCCTAACATATTTACCACTGATCAGGGGTAAAGCCCCCATTGACATAAATGCGAGCAGACAGGCAATCACTGTGTGGTTTTGAAAATCCCACACAGAACTAGCATGAAGAAACAGAAACGTTCATATTTATTTACAGATTAATGTCTATGACAAACAGCCAGAAGACTTGCAGCCAGAGGTACACTGTTCATTAACCACACAAACCCAGACTGTAGCTTTTTGCTAGAATTCTATTTCACTCAAGAGGTATAGAAAAGCGTGTCCTTGCAACAAAGCCCGATGCCAACTCTGTCCACATATCTATTCAAGTGACATCATCATAGGACCTAATCACATAAGCCACATCATCAGGGGCTTGTTCACTTGCACATCTACCAATGTGATATATGCCATCATGTGCCAGCAATGCCCCTCTGCCATGTACACTGGCCAAACCGGACAGTCTCTACGCAAAAGAATAAATGGACACAAATCTGACATCAGGAATCATAACATTCAAAAACCAGTAGGAGAACACTTCAACCTCTCTGGTCACTCAGTAACAGACTTAAAGGTGGCAATTTTGCAACAGAAAAGCTTCAAAACCAGACTCCAACGAGAAACTGCTGAACTTGAATTAATATGCAAACTAGATACCATCAATTTAGGCTTGAATAGAGACTGGGAATGGCTGAGCCATTACACACATTGAACCTATTTCCCCATGTTAAGTATCCTCACACCTTCTTGTCAAACTGTCTGAAATGGACTATCTTGATTATCACTACAAAAGTTTTTTCTCGTAATTAATTAGCCTCTCAGAGTTGGTAGGGCAACTCCCACCTTTTCATGTTCTCTGTATATGTACATAGATCTCCTTACTATATGTTCCAGTCTATGCATCCGATGAAGTGGGAGTCTCTAAGGTGCCACAAATACTCCTAATTTTCAGGAGATGAGTGTTAGAATCATCTTTAGCTACTTTCTATTTTAGGTAATAGTAAGAATGTTGGGGATGAAAAAGATGAAAGGGTGATTCCTTCAATATGATTTAAGGATGCTGCACAATTGAATCTATCTTAAGTTATGCAGTGCCCAGAAAGAATTGCTACAAAAGAAAAGTGGAATGCAATGAAATACAGGGGCACAGCAGAAGCCAGCTACATACTGATTGGGGGGCGGAGGGAGGAACATTTTAATATGCTCACCCCTTCCAGCTAACTTTTTGTTTAGTTACGACCATGAACGAGGAAAGGAGAAGCATCCTATTGTGGCACGTGATTCATCCAGTACTAGGAGGTGTGTATGGCATTTTTGCAGACAAACAAGATTACTAGTTTTGTCCTGAGGAGTTTACAATCCAAAATAGATTAACACAATGAAGGAGGACAGAGGATTTAGAGAGAGGATAATGAGTCATAAGGGATACAAGCAGGAAGAGATCATGATATAATAATTAAGTACATATCTTAACTCTTTGATGATGTAAAAGTACAACAGCCCTTGTCTAGGTTGAAAGAGCATGAGGGAACTTAGAGTCAAGAGCTACTATACAACAAAAACAGCAATGGTCTTCAACATAAAACTTGCAAAATAAATAAATAAATAAATAAATAAAAATTCAGTTCCTTCCTCTATTTCTTACCAAGAATAGTTACTGTGTAATTTATATATTTCACTACTCCAGACTGATTTGCCACCACACAGGAGTAGTTTCCAGCATCCAATGTATCAAGCCTGTCCGTCACAAGATGGGAGTGCAGTAGTCTCCACCTGCTTCCAGTCAGTGCATCCTGACCATCCTTAAACCAGTGGACATGAGATGCAGGCAACCCACTGACAACACACTCTAGAGTTAGGGGACTGTGCTGAGGTACCGCCAAAGCCAGAGAAACGGTGGGGTGAAGAATGCGAAAACCTTCTGCAGAAGTGCCTGGAAGTAGAGTAAAGGGATACATAAAAGATAAAACTCCTTAACGATCCAATTTTTAAATTGGATTATTAAATACTTTTTCCTCTAGCGGCTCCCTCTCCTTTCTATCAAAGCCCTGAGGTTCTGTGTGTTACTTACATTGCGGACAAATTTTCCTTATGGCTGAGTACAGCATGATGGAGCTCTCTTGAATTGGCACCCCCTCAAAATCAATTGGAGTGGTGGTTATTGGACATGGGGTATTCCCCTTCCAGCAGCTAAATGCAAAGTCTTTTTGGCATTTGAGCCTACATCTCCCACACAGCAGTGCACACCCACCATGCCGCTACTATCAACTCTGCGTTTTACTCTTGCAGGAGTTCATTACCCCTCCATCAATGTTCCCATCACTCCCATTTATGCGAATAAGAGAACGAACCATAAGTAGCAATAAATTACTCCTTTTGCAAAAAGAACAGAACGTGAGCATTTTACCACAGATCACGGACTTGATAACTCATGTTAGACAAGAGCATGAAATAGGCGACTATTTCTATACAATGGAGTTACCATATACCATACTGATGGAATATATTAAAAAACACATGCAGACAGGAAAGACTTTGCAGACCCAGAATTTTTTAGACTACTAGATATTCATGCTAGGAATCTTTTTAGGTTGATTTTTTTCCTAAAGTCACAAAATCGTAGTCGGTTACAGCAGATGAAAAGTATTCTGCAGACATTTGCTAGCTAGATTACATACAGTAGAGGACCAGAGTTTCACCCATCAGAATAGCGAGACATTAAGATCTAGCAGAGTTTATTAAAAATACTAATTTAAGGTGGATCAATTTAGTTTGAAGCTTTTATCCTTTAAAGCCACCCTCGTAGATATACTAAATACTCACGGCTGACTATGAGCTTATGTCCAGTGGGTTCTAATTTGAGATCATGAGTGACTGGGTTGTATGCTGCACATTTATAGGAGCCTTTATCCTCTAAAGAGACATTCAAAATCTGCAGATTTCCAGATGGAAGAATTAGGTAGTTATCTGAGGAAGGGAAAAAGGCTGGTTTAAAATTAGTTTCAAAGAAACTGTTTAAAAAATTTCTTTAGTCAATTTATCTAACACCCTGTTCTATTAAGTGCATAGCTGTGAACTAAGAACTCTGCCGACAAAAATTCATTCCTGTAATGGATGTCTTTACTAAGATAGATGCATCTAAAATGAATTGCATAATGAGTTTTCAACTTTTTAGGATATCACTCAGTTCTGATTTCAATCAGTATTTTTGCGGCAGGTTATTTATATTAGTGTCACAAAATTTCTCACCTGTTGATTGTTCCAGCCATTTTCCCCGTACTCGAAAGCGAACTTGTGCTTTAGGGTTACTTTCTGGTACCTTACAGCCAATGAAGGCAGCACTTCCTTCTTCTGCTGTAACTATGTGTTTCACTGAAGTATCAAAATCATCAAGATCTGGAAGACAGCGTACAAAGGTAAGTGGGATTGTAGATTTTGGAGGAGGTGGGGTTAAAGAGTAATTACGGATTACAAATACAGCAGGTTTTGATCCAAATGAATATTGTTTTTGACAGCTTCTCTGAATTCCTCTGTAAAGAAGTGTGGCATTTTAAGTAGGGCTGTCAAGCAATTAAAAAAATTAATCCCGATTAATTGTGCGATTAAAAAAATTAAGTGCGATTAATCACACTGTTAAAGAATAATAGAATACCATTTATTTAAATATTTTGGATGTTTTTTACATTTTCAAATATATTGATTTCAGTTACCACACAGAATACATGTACAGTGCTCACTCTATATTATTTTTTATTGCAAATATTTGCACAGTTAAAAACAAAAGAAAGTATTTTTCAATTCACCTCATACAAATAATGTAGTGCAGGGGTTCTCAAACTGTGGGTCGGGACCCAAAGTGGGTCATGACCCCATTTTAATGGGGTCCCCAAGGCTGGTCTTGGTCCTGGGCCCCAGCAAGTCTGAAGCCCAAGCACCACTGCCCAGGGCTAATGTTACATATCCGCCCCCCCCCACCCCCAAGGCAGAAGCCCTGGGGCTTCAGGTTTGGCCCCCCCACCCAGGGTGACAGAACTCGGGCAGCCTCAGTCTTCGGTCCCCCTCCCCCTCGGGGTCATGTAGTTATTTTTGTTGTCAGAAGGGAGTTACAGTACAATGAAGTTTCAGAACCGCTGATGTAGCGCAATCTCTTTATCCTGAAAGTTGAACTTACCAGTGTAGAATTATATACAAAAAAATTACTGCACTCAAAAACAAAACAATGTAAAACTTTAGAGCCTACAAGCCCATTCAGTCCTACTGCTTGTTCAGCCAATCACTCAGACAAACAAGTCTGTTTACAATCGCAGGAGATAATGCTGCCTGCGTCTCATTTACAATGTCACCTGAAAGTGAGAACAGGCACTGTCGTAGCCGGTGTCACAAGATATTTATGTGCCAGATGCACTAAAGATTCATATGTCCCTTCATGCTTCAAGCCCCATTCCAGAGGGCATGCATCCATGCTGATGACGGGTTCTGCTCGATAATGATCCAAAGCAGTGCAGACCAACGCATATTAATTTTCATCATCTGAGTCAGACGCCACCAGCAGAAGGTTGATTTTCTTTTTTGGTGGTTCGGTTCTGTAGTTTCCACATCGGAGTGTTGCTCTTTTAAGATTTCTGAAAGCACGCTCCACATCTCATCCTTCTCAGATTTTGGAAGGCACTTCAGATTCTTAAACCTTGGGTCGAGTGCTGTAGCTATCTATAGAAATCTCACATTTGTATATTCTTTGCATTTTGTCAAATCTGCAGTGAAAGTGTTCTTAAAACAAACAACATGTGCTGGGTCATCATCCAAGATTGCTATAACAGGAAATATATGGCAGAATGCGGGTAAAACAGAGCAGGAGACATACAATTCTCCCCCAAGGAGTTCAGTCACAAATTTAATTAACACACTTTTTTTTTTTTTTTTAAACGAGCGTCATCAGCATGGAAGCATGTCCTCTGGAATGGTGGCCAAAGCACGAAGGGGCATACGAATGTTTAGCATATCTGGCACATAAATACCTTGCAATGCTGGCTACAAAAGTGCCATGCGAATGCCTGTTCTCACTTTCAGATGACATTGTAAATAAGAAGTGGGCAGCATTATGTCCCGTAAATATAAACAAACTTGCTTGTTTTAGCGATTGGCTGAACAAGAAGTAGGACTGAGTAGACTTGTAGGCTCTAAATGTTTTCTTTTTTGAGTGCAGTTATGCAACAACAACAAAATCTACATTTGTAAATTGCACTTTCATGATAAAGAGATTGCACTTCAGTACTTGTATGAGGTGAATTGAAATATACTATCTTTTCTTTATCATTTTTACAATGCAAATATTTGTAATCAATAATAATATAAAGTGAGCACTGTACACTGTTGTAATTGAAATCAATATATTTGAAAATGTAGAAAAGCGTCAAAAATATTTAATTTCAGTTGGTATTCTATTGTTTAACAGTGCGATTAATCACGATTAATTTTTTTTAGTTAATCGTATGAATTAACTGCGATTAATCGACAGCCCTAACAATGTAGTTCTCAATACCAGAACTAGGATATAGATATCTGAACTTCTGTTGCATGAAGAGACCAGAGTTTTCACTTGAAGGATGGAAAAAATTGAAAATGTAGCCCTCTTAAGTTCCACAGACCTACTTCATGAAAAATAAGGGAACAGAGAGGCTCTCAACCCAGGAACTAAGTGTGTCAATTACTAGTTCTGAACTTAATGCAGGAGGCAAGTTATAGTACACGGATAACAGGTACTTTGTAAGCTCTATGCATACAAAAAGGAGTTAATTACTCTGGGAGAAACATAAGCTGACAATTAATACATCAGTGAGGAATGCAGCATCTGCTATTCACTGCCTGTACAATATGAGTCAAATATAAAACCTCAACCTACAAGTTATAGCATCTCCCAACTTCATTTTTAATGCTGCTAGAAACCCAGAAACAGTTTGTCTTAGGCCTGGTCTATACCTAAAGAGTAGGTCAAACTAGCTATTGCTTATGGGCTGTGAAAAATTCACATCCCTAAGGGTATGTCTACATTAAAGGGGGGGGGGTCGATTTAAGATACGCAAATTCAGCTACGCGAATAGCGTAGCTGAATTAGACGTATCGCAGCCGACTTACCCCACTGTAGGGACGGCGGCAAAATCAACCTCTGCGGCTTCCCGTCAACGGCGCTTACTCCCACCTCCGCTGGTGGAGTAAGAGCGTCAATTCGGGGATTGATTGTCGCGTCCCAATGGGACGCGATAAATCGATCCCTGAGAGGTCGATTTCTACCCGCCGATTCAGGCAGGTAGTGTAGACCTAGCCTAAGAGACTTAGTTAAGATTACTTAAGTCCCTGTGTAGGCACTGCTAGGTTGACAGAAGAATTCTTCTCTTGACCTAGCTACCACCTCTCGAGGGTGTGGATTTACTATAGTAATGGGAAAATCCCTTCTGTTGCTGTAGCAAGTGTCTACACTACAGTGGCAGCTGTATGGCTTGTAATGTAGCCATACCTTAAGTCTCTCATGTAGTGCAGTACAGTATGCAAGTTGCTCTTTTCCTGCTGCCTTCCATGTTCAAAGCTTATAGCCTGTAAAGTTTGTCTACGCTGATTACCCTTACAGGTCTCTTGAGGGGGTTTCGCTATGGGTCAGCACTTTACCAAAACACTTAGTCTTCTCAATTATGAGAAACTCTCCTCTCACAGGGATTCTGGACATGCTCCATAGATGGGGCATCCTTAAGAAGAAGTTACTCAAATCTTGGCTGACAAAGGCCCAATTCAGACATAACTTTGATGCAGGACAGCCAAATCATACTCCGAGGAAACGGTCTTCAACGGTACATAATCTTTTTCTTATGAACTTGGCCCATGAGCCCTCTACTTCATATTTCTTTTTTAATTATCAAGCAATTTACAGATCAACCACCAAGGCAAAGATTGATTAGATGACAGAACGTAAGAGAAGAGAAGAAAAACAACCAAGAAAAAAGGAATTTAAACACAAAGACAGATGATTTTGACCAAACTAAATTGATAAAAAATGGAAAGGACATTTAAAAAAAAAAAAAAAAATCATGAATTATTCTTCTGTCTTCCCCTCCCTCCTAGTTTCCCAATCAGTTCAAGTACTTGAGAAAAGGAATTCCATTTAATACAGCAAAAGGAATTCACACAACTGACATAAACCACATTTGGGAACGTCACTTGCATTTACTGCTAGCAGTTGCTGTGTGTAAGGCAGATATTGCTGTGAATTGTTAAAAATAAAGAGATTGTAAAGGGCTTTTTGTTAGCGCTTTATGCAACACAGGCCTCAATGCAGAAAAATCGAAAGCAAGAAGTACAGCCAGGAGCGTATGGTTTTGTAATGACATGGCAGATCAACAAGAGAGTTTACACTAGAAAATTCTTTTGCCCGGAGGAGAAGCTTGTGGGATCCTTGTATTATAAAAGCTGTAACTAGAAACATTATTTCTAGGTCTCACTGTGGCTACGTATAGAAGGAACCACTATTCGTGTGAGTTAGAGTATCTGTTCATCCCTTATCTGGTACACAGCTTACGGAAAGAAGATTCACAAGATATTGACTCTCTGCTTTACTGAGGGTGACAGGGGAAAAAAAGGCAAAAGGATTTTTGCTTCTGGAAATGAAAAACTATAGTTGCAGAAAGCAATCTATGAGCATGTTTCCTTTTTCCTCTAAGCACACAGTCAGGTTTTGTACGTGTGTTTTCAAATACTTTCAGAAATGGAACACTTATTTCCCATTAACGCTGTGGTTTTAAAATTCATCCTCAGAACATAACTTAGGAAGGTTTGCATTTAATAAAATCAAAGAGAGTTTGGGAGGAAGGAAATGGTCAGCGTGTGGACAAAAGCTTTTGTATGGTTCCAAGGACATATGGGGCATTAGCTGCATTAGGAAGGGTATGGGGGCTTTTTTGAGAGTAGGGAAAAGAGGGAGCCAGAGAGTTAGTGATGTCCCTGCCAAGAGTGTGACTGTTTTCAGGAAATCACTCAGGGCATGTGGATTTTGGGTATTTTTCTCCAACATTCTGGCTATCAATCTAGCTCTGATTTGGCTAGCCACTATAGTTCAGTTTAACGCTAACTATTGTGGATCTGTCATTTTTGTTCTTAAAGTGTTACAAACAGTACCCTCATTATTGTGAGAGGCACTTCATAAGTTATTAGCCTAACCAATATCATTTTGGCACCTCTGTTACCTTCTTTTGCATTTTCTCTCTCTAACACTACTGCATCTGTGGGCACTGACTTGTGGCACTGGGAGTTTGTTAGAGTTCCTTCCTTTGTGTTTGCTAACTGGAAGCTTTACTGGGAAAAAGGAGACAGGGAGAGCACACTCTTCCTGGAAAGATGGTATCTTCCCATTAGAAACGCCTGCAAAGCAAGGTGTGATCTCTTAGCCAGAAAGTAAGGCCTTAGATAACTCTATCCCTCTCTAGCTGACCTAGCCATAGCATTATTCCCAACACCCTCAATGCTCTGCTAACAATGCCATCTTTAATTTCAACCTCTTCAGAATGCTGCTGCTAAAGTCATCTTCTTGGCACATCACTCTGACCATATCAACCCCACCTTGGAGTCTCTCAGCTAATTCCCACTTCACCTCTGGAGCAAATACAAGCTTCATCTTTGCCTACAAGGCCACTCATAAGTTAGCCCCATGCTCGGTGGCTGATTAGTAACCCACCACATTGACCTCCACCATTCCCAGCCTTTACCGCCCACCCCAGTCAGCTTCTCCTTTAAACACCTCCATGCTTCCTCCCATGATGCTCCTCACACATGGGGAAAGCACTTGGATAAAATCTGAACAGCCATGAACCTTATCTTCCTTCAGATCCCACTTAAGACTCACCTTTGCCATGATGCCTACAGAACCCAGTCTGCTGATCATGGTTACATGCTACTGTTCCTCTTCCCCTTCTTTTCTGTGCCTCCCTGCCTCACCTCCCTCGCCCCCGCCCAATTAAAAACCTCCACAAATTACATTGCACAATAAACCAACAAAGTAGTGTCAATTCTTCACTATATTTTTTGCTTCTAAGTTGTATCCTCTACTCATGTGTGTATGTGTTTAACCTGTAAGAACTTCAAAGGCAGACACTGTCTGTACAGTGCCCAGGGCCCAATCCCTTTGGGACTACCATAATATAAATATGTAATACTACTACTAGCCCACCCATTAATTTCCTCCCACAAGCATGTGTCCCCCTTTTTCATGCCATGTGAAAAGTCATAGGCCATTGGGATATGCTGCCTTCTATGCATGGAATGGTCTTCAAACTACTACATTCTCCTCGTTTCAATCTAATTTTTGTAATGTATTTCACCACAGTAAAAAGTATTTCATTTCCTTCTGAAAACTCAGTGATACCTTAAACAAGAGTCATTCATATTTCACCACCTCCCCTATTTTTTATACAAATAAAAACCATACTGGATCACCAAAATGTGCTCATACCCAACTTGAGAAATCACATGG
Organism: Trachemys scripta elegans; assembly: GCF_013100865.1. Lineage (NCBI taxonomy): Eukaryota > Metazoa > Chordata > Testudines > Emydidae > Trachemys > Trachemys scripta. The sequence continues at coordinate 2,697,019 of NC_048318.1, forward strand.
TTTTAGCGATAAAATCTGTCTCACCCCACTTTGTTTGCTATCCTCACTTATTACAATTTGAACTACTAGTTGAAAGCTTGTGCTGGCGTATAGGTGTAATTCGTAAAGTAATGTGCGTAAAAAAAAAAAACGAAAATGGCTGCCAACTTACAAATTAGATGGTAACAGATCACATATCCCAGTGACGACTGAGGGTGGTGATTTTCTATACAAAAAGAGCTCTCAAAATTCTAGACTTCAGAGTGACACTTAAAGTTATTGTGTATGCTGACTGTGGTGTTGTGTAGGTGGTTGTGCTGATTTGTGTCCGGGTGGGCTGGGAGATTTGTGCAGGTAGCGAATGAAGGCTGTGTGCTGCCATGAGGGGTTGTGTGTGTTTGGGGTTATTGTTTATGCCAGTTGTGTTGCTGTGTGAGTGGTTGCGTGGATTTGAGTGGACAGCAGTTGGCGCAAGTTATCCCCCATCCATGCAGTCTCCCACATACAACCAATGAAATTGTTGCATGCAAATTAGCTGTAGAGTAAGGGTGGTAATGAATGTAGTGGTCTAGGATTTGTCGCCTGGCATAGATGCATGCTTTACTGTAGCTGTACACCGCACAGATGTAATTTGTAGAGTCAAAATGGCTGAGAACTTAAAATTGGACAACAACAGATGAGAAAACCCAGCGATGCTTCAATCTTGTGATATTCTGAACAAAAAGAGCCCTCAACCATGCTTGTAGCTGCATCCATTGCTTCATACCGACGCAGACATTTTAGGTTTTAGAGTGACACAAAGAGCGACATCCCTGTAATCTTATTACATCATCCATTTTAAATTATACACAAGATCTTTGGGGCAGAGGCTATCTTTCTCCATCTCTGAAGCATCTCTGGTACTCTATTAAATATATATGGAGTGGCTTTAAAAAGCACTGTTTTCCCAATAAAGTTCTAGAGTGCTTTTCTTTAAAAATGCAAAATATTTTCAAAAAAGTTGCACTATAAATTTTCGGAAATGTGTCAGGTTTTTTTCATCACTACAATGGAAGAAACAACATTTCATACAACTAGTTGATGGCTACTAAGTTTTGCCATGGAGTTAGGAATAAAAGTAGAAAATAACTTACGGCCTATGGATACTGTAGCAGGCCTGCTCACAATTGCACCAGCACTGTAATTGGCAATGCACTGATAGTGACCAGAATTTGAGGGGCTGAGAGAGAAGATTGTCAAAGATCCTAGCTGCACCTCCACTTGCTCCACCCTGCTGTCCAACCTTTGTCCGTTAAACAGCCAAGAAATGCGAGCTGTGGAGGGTTCAGCAGAGCAATGAAGCTTTACAGGCCCACCAGGCTTCTGGATAGTGGACAGGGGCTCAGAAATAAAATGAGGAATCAAATCTAAAAGGAAAGAAAAAGACATTAAATGGCTGAACAATACTTAGCAGTATGACATTTGAATACTCTCCGAAATCACTCCGTCTAGATCAGTTATACTTTGACTTGTATGGAACAATGGACCAGATTTATTTATTACTGTGCAAATATAAAAAGTATTTCCCTGCAATTGTTCTCCAAAAACATAGCTTGGCAAATGATCACCCCTAGAGTCTCTGGCCACTGTACACAGATGAGGCAAAAATTCTCTTACATCAAAATCCTGAGTGATAGGTCCTAGCAGAGGGTGGACAGTTTCTTTCACAGCAGGAGTACAAGTACTGGCAAAATAATAAAAGGCAGGACAATGCAACATTAAACCATTTACAGAACCTCCCAATTCTTTGAGGAGACGGTGTGTCAGTGGTAATCTGTCAAAATGGAGATCTTTGGAAAACAGGTAATTATCTCTTTTCAAAAGAGATTCATCTTGACAGATTCCCACTACTAGAGACTAACATGCCACTGGGAGGTCATTATGATAGAAGCAAATAGCCTGCAACAATAAACTAATTGAACCCACCTTAATATTCACGAAGAGATAAGATACATCCAAAATTATGTAAGTGAGAAAAGAGTCTTCTCTAAAATAAGATTACTAGGGACAGAAGAGTTTGGGTGTCCAAAGACCAGAAAGATTGTGTTACAATGAGACTAAATCTAAACTTGGTGTCCTGATAAGACCACTCTCACCTGGTAAGCACATGCACAGAAGACCACATGGCTCCTTTGCAAATCTTCTGACAGGACACAGAATGGTAATTTGGAGATGTAGCTAATTTGCCCTGTATAAAATGTACTTTGACATGAGTTTCAAAGTTCTAGACCTACTACGCTGTCAAAGTAGCTTCAATCAGCCTGCTATTTAGGCATGTGTATCTACGAGACTGCAGAACTTATTAAATTAGGATGAAATAAAATGGTAAAGTCAACCTAAGTTATATGCAGTGTCAGTCCCAAGATATAAGAGACATGGTGGGTGAGGTAACATCTTTTATTGGACCAACTTCTGCTGGTGAAAGACACGCTTTCGAGCCACAGAGAGCTCTTCTTCAGGTCACCTTGTCTTTCTAAAGTTTACCTGAGATTTTCATGTGCTCCAAATAATTGGACTTCACCAGGTAGAGCCTGATGAAGATGGAACTGCATCATCACATTTGTAAGGCTGTGAGGAGCCATTGTGAAGCTGTCTGTATCAGCCCAACATTCACATTTGAAAAAATATCTTCACCACTGTAAGGGCTAAAAAACTTTATTTGGTAAATGAAAACTTGAGTTTTGCACAACTTGGGTTACGCAAGTCCTTCGCTAGGGCAAATTTCATGCTCAGACATCAGGGTTTTTCCAGCCCTACCCACTGAAACACTGCAGAAAGCAGTTGGAAACAATTTCCAAAGTTGTGCACATTCCTGCTAACAACAGAAACTGGTGCACAGAGGCAGCAAACAAGAGGCAATCCTGGTGACTTCTGTTATGTTAGAAACAGAAGGGGGGAGAATCAGTTTGCCAAACAGAAAAAAATGGGAGTGGAAAAGCAGTTTCTAGTTTGTGAATATGCTGTAAACACTGAAATAAATATAAAAAAACTAGATAGTGTGTGTTTCACAGTGACCTATGAAGTTTTCTGTGAATGGTTCTGCTCAATTAATATTTTCTTCTAAAAATCAGTTCACTCTTCCACTAGTTACACAGATCAATTTCAGATGAAAGATTGTTTAATGATTTTTAACTGAGCCATAAAAAGCATGAACAAACAGAAACAACCCTGGAAATTAAAGTGTGGTTCTACTCAGAAAAATCAACTCCATAAAAATGGAATCCTGGGGTTACATAAAGATGCCAGATCTATTTTTTTTTCCAGCTTTGATACTTTTTCTGGATGCTAGTGCTACAAATGTGAACTGAGATCTCAGAGAAAAGCAGTGGTCTTTCTAGTTTGTAGCTCAGCATCAGTAAAACTAGTGGCATTCGTTACATCTTTGCCACCCCACTGTCTTCAGATTCTGCCTTCAGCTATAACTGAGCAACCACATTGTTTTCAGTGTGGATGCACAGGGTATAACTGGGGCAGAAAGTGACCCTGAACCTGGAATTTACTTAACGAGTTTTAGAATGGTTGAAGAACAAGATTCATCTCACTCTCCTGCATTGCCTAGAGAGAGCTAACGCTAGTAAAAGCTTGTAGCTAAATTAAGACAAGCTGACAGCACACAAGGAGCAGATCGGTTATTAAAACCATGCCATTTTTACATAAGAGCTTTTCAGACTAGAGCCAGGGTTTAATTTGTTAGAGATTCAACTTCTACCCCTGTCTTTTTGCATACTTTAAACTATCCCTAAAACAGCACTTTCCACGAGCAAGAGGTAAGACCTGAACTGTACACACAGTGCCATGACAGTTTAGTTCAATTTTGGGGCACCTGTAATCCTTAGTCATTTTGAAAAGACGGGCTTCTAATACTCAAGCAAGTTACCTAGGTCAAGATGAAGCCTTACCTGAACTTGTAGCGGAGAAGATAACTGCAGCAGTGATGAAGAGCAGTGCCTGTAAGGGTCTGGGATCCGGATGCATAGCGCCAGATTACAGAAATTGAAAGCAGAGTTCCAGACTAAGACAAGGCACTGAAAAAACTATAAACAAGAAAAAAAAGTCTACAGTAAATTTCAGATACTCTTTCTTTCTTTTCATACTGTTGACAGAAACACAGTCTGATATTTGATTCAAGGAAATTCCAACCTTTAAGAACTAGAGATTTTCCATATCTAAATCTGACACTGCCCTCTTGGCCACCACACCAGAGACTGAACCATAGACTTTCAGAGCTAAAAACATGACTTGCTACAGCTTGGGCTAATTGGCCAAGGCTATGTAGCTGTGGTCTGTGGGTTACATAAGCATATGACAGTACTCCAGATAAAGTAGAGACAAATCAGAAAGTTTGTAAAGATTTTAAAAATTGTATCTGTCAAAGATTGAGAAGTTATAGATCCAGAGGAAAAAATCATGGTCCTTGTATTGATTTATCCATCAGCCAGCATTGATATTTGATCACAGATACATGAGAGCACACGTGAATTCTGACATACTAGGATACTCGATACAGATACAAAATATGTATTATGCATAGAAATCCAATCTGGATTTGACTTTAATGGGATTCTGCACAGGCATAAAAGGTCTCCCTGGGTGGAGCAACTTGCAGATTATGGGCCCGTGTTTATCTAGCACCAGTCATTATTTACTCACTACTTATCTCAATTTTACATTTGCTGATTTAAACTTCAAAGTACTCAGATTCTTGAATTTCAGATTTTCCAAATTCATCCAGTTCACATAAGAAGAGTCCTAATTTACCAAATACTTTGTCTCCCTTTGTGCTCTGTGAAACTCCATTCTAAATAAATAGTGGAGGTTTTTTGTTTAATATTGCAGACCTTACTGACACTGAAGGGATTTTAAAAAATAATAATGGTTAGCGCTTATATAGCGCTTTTCAGAGTACATCTCCAAGTGCTTTTAGCGGAATTTGATTAAAAACCAGAATTGACCATCTGAAACTTTTCCTTCCAACCCAGAGTGTCAAAACCAAAGCTCATTATTGAAGCCTTCGCCTTGGAAAGAAGAGGCACTCTCAAAGCAACCAATATCCTTCACAAAGCAGACACTATCTACAGAAATCCCTCATTCCAAAATAAATTAAAGATTCAACTCCTATGTCTCCCTATATATTTTAGACTAGAGTTTAGGCCAGAGGTCCCCGAAGTGTGGGGCGCGGCATGGAGGACTGTCTGGGGAGCGCATCAGGACCCAGTCCATCCCCCATGGGGACGTGGAGGGAGCACCGCCCAGCCCCTCCCCGCCCCCAGCTCTGCTCTGCTCCCACCCCAGCCGCATCCCTGGCTTCCGTTCCCAGCCTTGGCTACTGGCAAGGCCAGGAGTGGAGCAGCGCCTGGCTGCGATCCTGGCTGTCTGCGGCCCCACTCCCACCCTTGCCCTCCTTACCCCTGTCCATGTCCTACCCCGCCCACAAGCTGGAGTCCCGCTCTTGGCCTTGGAGGGTGGGGGATGGGAGGGGCACAGACCCTCAAAAGTTTGGGGACTGCTGGTTTAGGCTATTTCTAATATAAAACTTTTCATGAGAGGGAAGTATATGACATGTACCGTTTACAGAGTGTCTAGACAATTTAGTTAAAATACTTTACATTTCTCATCTTAAGCTTGCTAATCAGGTTACTTGGCAAAGATCTTCAGAGTGCATGCCCCAAAATACTGAAATCTAGTCAGCCAAATATTGTTTGTAAAAAATCTGATCAAGAATCGCCGGGAGCGTGACCCAAAGTTGGCTAGGTTTGGCATAGTAGATCTTATTATGTAACTGAGCCCTTGTTCATAACAGAGAAATAAACTTAGCCAACCTACTGAAATACACAAGTGGTTTTCATTCTTTTGTTATTGCTGCATTGGAACATCACGCAGAGTATACATAGGTTGACTTTTATAAAAGTCAAATTGCAATTTAAATATTTAATTGTCAAAAATTACCACTCTACCTCAAATTATTTTCTTCAGACATGCGGTCCTCTTCTATCCTCTCATCCCACAAATCATAGATTATGGGACATTAATTACACAGGCTTACAAGCTACATCTTTTGTATTTCTCCAGACAGATAATTATGCATCCAGTTACACTATGCATGAGGAACCAGATTAAAAAAACCTCAGCACCACTTTTCCAATAATTTTAATACACATACACACACACATACACCCACCGCAATTTAATTCTACAGAAGGACTTTAAATACTGTCACTAAATATTGAAGAAGCTCACAATAGAACCATAACAGAAAAGTTGTACAGAAAGCCAAATGATTTATTCATAACATAGTCCACACCAGATCTCAATTTTGCATTTCATAATATCAACCACACCATGAAACAATCAACCTGTCCTGCTGTCAGCTGTTACATACAGCAAAATCTCAGATCTTAAATTTCTGACATTTGTGTCCCCCCAAATTAGTGGAGAGAAGATCATGTTCCTCTCCAAAATCTCCAATATCTGCATATGGTATTTACATAAATTCAAAAAAGCAGAAAATCATCTGTAGACATTCATCTAAATGCCTCCCCTGATATTTAAATCCACTACTTCACAGTTACCTCATTTATTAACCTAGGCTATACAAGGAAGTAGCTGTTGATAACATTCACTGCATTGTTGATAACATTCACTGCATTGTTGATAACATTCACTGCATTGCTTCATGTGTCAGCAATTTCTATGAAAATGTACATCTGATGTACAGGTTGGATCCTGGGCTCTGCTGGTCTAATGTACACTGCTCAGAATTCAAACAATTAAGAACTAGAGGCAAAACGATGAGCACCAAAATGTGGTACAGGATACAAATGTTTCAAATTGAAAAATGGAAAGCAGTGCTGTAACTTTCACATTCTCAAAGCTTGAAGGTCAATGTAGCATGATGAAAAGACAAGAAAGTATTCGATCTTAATAGGAGTAAAAACACTTCATGTTTCCTGGAGGCTACTTACGTATTGCTGTTTTTCCCTGCATATCACATTTAAATTTAAAAAATGGTTCAAGGGGATCCTACTGAATTATGTTAGACAATGCACCAAATGAAGGTTTGATAGGCCTGCAAGACCATTCAGTAGTTCGATGTGCCTCACTCTTAAAGAGTCCAACAATTGCTAATTCCTTTAGAGAGCACTCAAGGATATTTTTGGTAACACAGATGGCAGAAAAAAAACTAGCTGTGTAGAAAGTGCTTGGTTTATTTGAATATTCCCTTGGTTCAAGGGCAGGAGAGCTACCCCTCTAGCGAGCACACAGGACAAAGTAAACATTCAGAGAACTTGTTAACATGAATCACTTTTCCGAAAAGGGTGGGGGGTGGTGTTTCTTTTTGCCAAATCTTTCCTCAACTATTTATTTATAAAAAGCAATGAAACGTAAATTCTAGGTCAACTTTAACCCCAGTGCATGAGGCTACTGGGTTACACTGCAGCTGTCTTTAACCAAGGCAAAGCTCATTATCTTCAACTAAAACCTTATCTTATGAAATCTCTCCTTTATCCATTCTCTGATTTCCTTCTGTTTATCTTTTTTACATGTTCCTTATTGCCAGTGTCAACAGCTATTCTGCTCTTTTGATCTTTTAGTAGGCTTGAATGACAGTGCGACCAATTACAGTGTATTATGTATACAGAAAAAACTGCACAAGAATTCATGCATGTGCCTAAGTATCCGCCGACTGGAAAAACACCACAAGTGTGCTATAAAAAACTTTAATGAATCTAAAGTAATCAGTTGTAAAAGCAATATTAGTGTTTAGGCACTTGTTTCAAATTCAGTTGTAAGAAAAGACATTGATGTTGCAAAAATTGGTATCTAAATATTGGAATCTGCTCAACTCTTTTGTCATTTTTATACTTTGTTACCCAAAGAACACCTAAGTAGGTGGAACATTTAAGTTGAACAACGTCTAGAGAATGAAGGCCACAGTGCCATGTATTAAAGCTTTCCTTTTACTGTACTTATGTCTCGTAAATATCAACAAAGAAAAATGCTTTTATAACGTATTAGGTTAATTACTTTCCAGCTGATGACTGATCAATGGCCTACATCAGTGGTTCTCAACCAGGGCTCTGGGGCCTCCTTGGGGTCTGCGAGCAGGTTTCGGAGGGGCCGCCAAGCAGGGCCAGTGTTAGACTGCAGGAGCCCAGGGTAGAAAGCCGAAGTCACACTGCATGGGGCTGAAGCCCAGGGCCCTGAGCCTTGCCATCTGGGGCTAGAGGCGGAGCCTGCAGCTTAGTTTCGTGGGGCCCCCGTGGCCCCACATATTGCCCTGCTCGCTACCCTCTAATGCCGGCCCTGGCTTTTATATGCAGAAAACTAGTTGTGGAGGCACAGGTGGGCCACGGAGTTTTTATAGCGGGGGGGAAAGGGAGCTCAGAAAGAAAAAGGTTGAGAACCCCTGGCCTACATGAAATGGTCAGTGTCACAATTCAGAGCAACGGCACATGTATTTGCCCTCAGTGGCCACACAAGCACACCCACTTTCACACTTCCCACTCCCCGGACTGTTACCTCTTTTAGGTGGAGACACACGACCCACTCCCTTCTGACCCGGCTATTCCCAGGTTGCACAGTTCCCTGCCTTCTATGTTATGCCCAACAGAGGCAGAGTGCCCAAACACACCTGCCTCCTATCTCAACAGGGATGGTTAGAGTGTGACTGCCCCCAGTTATAGATACCGCAAAGCTCTTTCTATGCAAGCCTCTTTTATCCTTAAGGAAAAGCACTAGCGAGAGAACATTAAAAACAAGAAAGGAACGTACACACATGCTAATGATGATGGGCGATCACTCGGTACTGAGTATGATCATCTTCCATGGGAGTTATGGGTGGCTAATAAGGCCAATCCTTGAACCACAAGTTCTATTGCAATGAGGGCAGATGTTTTCAGACTCAGCAGGAGGCTGTTGACCATGACTGGGAGCCAGCCTCTCCTTCCTCCCGTGCCTCTTGTCCTCTTCGGCTCGTCGGCGAGCAAGTACAAACTGCAGGGGACCACCACATAGGACTTCACTCCATTTTAAGCAATCCTGGGCAAGTGTCTCCCAAATGTCAATGTCAATATTACACTTTTTTAGGTTGTCCTTCAGCAGGTCCTTATAACGCTTCTGTTGTCCACCCACATTATGGTACCCTTCTTTCAGCTGAGAGAACAGGACCTGTTTGGGAGGAGATGGGCTGGCATCCGGACAACGTGACCAGTCCAGCGGAATTGCTGACGGATGATCATTGCCTTGATACTGGTGGTCTTTGCCTCTTCCAGAACACTAATATTGGTGCGCCTGTCTTCCCATTTGATCTTCAGAATCTTACAAAGGCAACATGATGGTGCCTCTCAAGGACTTTCAAGTGGTATCTATAGGTTGTCCAAGTTTTGGACCCATACCACAGTGTTGGGAGAATAACGGCTTGATAAACAAGAAGCTTGGTGTCTGTTCGAATGTTATGATCTTCAAAAACCCTGTGCCATAAATGAGAAAAAGCTACACTGGCACAGCTCAGGCAATGTTGAATTTCTGCATCAATATCTGCCTTGGATGAAAGAGGACTTCCAAGGTAGGAGGAAATGATCAACATTCTCCAGTGCCACTCCATTGATTTTGATAGATGGGGCATGTAATACCTCATTTGAAGAGGGCTGATAGAGCACTTTAGTCTTCTTGATATTAAGAGTGAAACCAAGACATGTGTAAGCATTGGCAAACATGTTCAAGATAGTTTGAAGATCTTTCTCAGAGTAGGCAAAGATTGTATTGTCATCAGCATACTGAAGTTCCACAATAGATGTTATGGAAATCTTACTCTTTGCTTTCGGCCTGCTAAGCCTGAACAGCTTCCAATCCATTCTGTAAATGATTTCTACACCAGCTGTAAACTTCCCAGCAATTAGGTAAAGAATGACGGCAATAAAAACTGCAAACATGGCTGGAGCAATGATACAGCCCTGTCTGAAAGGTTCACTCTGGGAGGCAGTGCTGCTCAAAACAGTCGCTTTCATGTTATCATGAAGCAATTTTAGGACATTGATGTTTTTATCAGGACATCCAATCTTAGAAAGTACAGTCCAGAGGGCATGGCGATTCACTGAATCAAAGGCTTTAGTTAGATCAATAAAAGCCATGTTCAGTGGTTGGTTTTGTTCCCGACACTTTTCTTGCAGCTGCTGTGCTGTGAAGATCATATCCACAGCTCCACGACATGGTCAGAAACCACTCTGACTCCGGTAAAATTTCTTCTGACAGGGGCAGAAGGCGGGTTGCAAGGATCCGCACCAGAAATTTGCCTGCAATGTCTAGGAGGGAGATACCATGATAGTTTCCACAATCCACCTTTATCCCCTTTCTTGAAGATGGTGACAATCAGGGCATCCCTCATTTCACTGAGTATCTCCTCCTTTACCCAGATATTAAGGATAAGCAGGTAAAGCTGCCAAATTAGTTCTGGTCCCCCGTTTTTTAAAGATTTTAGTGGGGATCCCATCAAGATCTGCTGCCTTGTTGTTCATCATCTGGTTTGGTAGCCTATGGTTTCCTCACTTGCATCGATGATTACTGCTTTCAACTGGCTCCAATGTTTCTCAATTTCTTCCAGAAACTCTGATGGGAGCTGTTCTTCTAAGACTGCTTGGAAGTGGTCACGCTTAATAGAGTCCTTCAAATCTTGAACCTTCAACTTGCGCCTGACCTGCTTCTTTTGCAGCCTCCATTTGGGAGTGATCTTAATTTTCATTGTGAATCGAATAAGGCGATGATCAGTCCAACAGTCATCAGCACTTGTCACTGCTCTTGTGAGAAGTACGTCACTACCATTGCGGGCACGAACTATGATGTAGTCGAGGAGATGCCAGTGCTTTGACTGTGGGTGTCTCCAAAATGTTTGGAATTTTTCCTTTTGTCGGAAAAGAGTGTTCGTAATAAGAAGTTCACGTTCAGCACACTTGGTCAGGAGCAGAATTCTATTTGAATTGCTTTTGCCAACTCCTTCTTTCCCGATTATTCCTTTCCACAGGTCTGAGTCTCGTCCAACATGTGCATTGAAAAAAATCTTCCTTTACATTCTCATCGGCATCCAGTGTTGGTGCATAGGTACTCACAATAGTTGCCTGTTGATTTTTGGTGAGCCTCAATCGGTGTGTCATAAACCACTCACTGATGCCAACTGGTACCTCAGAGAGGCACCTTATGAGCTTGTTCTTTATAGCAAAGCCCACTCCATGCAATCAGGGTTCATCTATAGATTTTCCATTCCAGAAGTAGGTGTATCCTCCTTTCTCCTCCCTCACCTGTCCTTCATCAGCTCTTCTAGTTTCGGACAAAGCAGCAATATCTATGTTAAACCGACTCAATTCACAAGCAATAATGGCTGTACGTCGCTCTGGTTGGTCACTGTTTGAGTTGTCCATCAGGGTACGTACGTTCCAAGTTCCAAAGTTGAAAAGTTTCTTACATTTTTGACCGCTGAGGTGGTGATCCTGCTGGATGCGGCTATCCAGCCAAGAAAAACAGAGGCAAAACTATTTTTAGGGTACCTTTTCTAACCCCTTCCCCATGTGGGGTGAGCAGAGTGGATCCTAAAAAGGACTGCTCAGCCATGGGTGCAGCTGCAGAGATACTCGACCCACCTCAATCCTCGAGCAAGGTGACTGTATCACACACCCACTGCCTCTGTGTCGGTCTGAGACTAGGAACTTCCAGATTTCACTGTCCTGCTCCCGTCGCCACTCGCCACCAGACTTTTGACTTGTGCAAATGTTATTTTCCCTAAAACTGGAAGATGCCTGTGCGGGACTTCTTTTAAAGTGGGGAGACTGGTGCACAGCAGTCCCCACGCTATCCTTGACAGGACACCATGGCGATTGGAAATCCTCTATCTGCTGCAGCCTTCATCCACCTTCATAGCCGTTGTAACATTACACAACAGTTTCACCTCCATTGTGCAGTTATCCCGCTGTCTGCTCTGCCCTTAGGGACTTCTTGGACCACATTTGGTCTGGAACCTGGCCCTTGATCGTTCTGCCGTGAGTGACCATAGGGAGTACATGACTCCAGGCAGCATCACTCTCGGGGTCAAGAGAGTGCAAGCCTCTCTACCGCTACAAGGTGGTGATCCATGGAGAGGACATGCTAATAAGCTTACCAGGGTTCACCCCAATCCTAACATGGGCTGTGGCAGAAGCAGTCCTTCAACCCCCCACCCAAAAGGATTAAGCTCACCGCAGCTTCAGCCCTGAACAAGCACCCAGGCTTATGAGGCCTCTGAAAAAGCCCAGTCCTTCCAACCCTGCTCTAAAGACTGGGGCCCTCTGTGGACCAGGGATCCTGTCTGCCTGCTGGATCAGAAAAAGCCTGAGCCAGTTTAAAACCAGGCTATTTACCCAAAAATCCACTCTTTGTATGTGGGCTCCTGGAGAATCCAGTATGCGGACCTTTCCAGGGGTCTGACAACAGAGGAAGTACTACTTCAGAAGGTACAAACAATGCCACAACAACAGCTGCATTTTAATGCAATGCACCCCAAAGGTATTAACCATAATTATAAAGTATAACTTAATTCAGAAAAGTTATCTTAATTCCATAAGATCTGCTCAGGATATTTGCAGTGCTGTTGTAGCCCGAGTTGGTCCCAAATGGTCACGAATGAACTCACCCAGAAAAATGATAAAATACAAAAATACTATATCACCCGTGAGCACTTTTCACAAAACGATCGTGCCACATCTGACCTCTCAGTCCTTGTCTCAAAGGACACCTGCACAACAGCTTCCAAAGACAAGCCCGGAGCTTAAATTCATAACTTTGCAAGACACTAAAAACCATGGTTTTAATAAAGACACTGGATTTAAGGCTGACTACAATAGGTTAACAGGCCACTACACCTTAGAATGTGTGTTAACTTGCTTATGCTAAATGATCTCTTCCACTCTGTATTTAGCTGTAACATTGAGTACATTTCCCAGACCTGAAGATGAACTCTGCGTAGCTCAAAAGCTTGTCTTTCACCAACAGAAGTTGGTCCTAAAAAAGATATTACCTCCCCCAACTGTCTCTCTCTAATTAGTGGATATTGTCAGTCTGTCACAGACAGACCACCAACTAAGTTCCTGGCAGACAGGTGTCCACTTTACAATTGGCAGGTTTGTTGAGAGTCTCAGAAGAGGTGGTCAAGGATTTAATGAGCAGAGAGAATGAACTTTTTCACCCTTAGCGGTGCTCCCTACAGGTCAGGGGCGAGGTGTACAGTCCTAGAAAGAGGTGGTGTGGGGGAGGCCTAGATTTCCACAGTCAATGAAGCACCTCTTCTCTGGAGGGAAGTTTATTTTCCAATGTTTTTAGTCCAGCATCTGACCTTGCCAGCTTTAAAGTAGCTGTACTACTGGTACATCAACTGCTATGAAAACCAGGAAAATGAAGAATTTCTTTGTAGTGAGTAGCGTCAGAAAGAATTGTTAATTCTGTTCAGTGTTGAAACACTAGTATTGTTCTGAATAAACAGGAGATTACTGAACTGTGCTTAAAGTTTTGCAGCTGAGTAAGATACAGTATAAAGCTTTGAGATATACTAATGAAAAACACTCTGATATTTAATCAAACTCATAATACTGACAAAGATCATTCCAGTTACAGAGCCTCACTTGTCATGAGATGAAGGTATGAACATCCTGATGAGCTCCCTCACAATTCTAAAGAGACCCCATGCCAAGGAAGCTCAATGCCAGAGGGATAGCTCAGTGGTTTGAGCATTGGCCTGCTAAATCCAGGGTTGTGAGTTCAATCCTTAAGAGGGCCATTTAGGGAACTGGGGTAAAAATCTGTCTGGGGATTGGTCCTGCTTTGAGCAGGGGATTGGACTAGATGACCTCCTGAGGTCCCTTCCAACCCTGATATAGAATCATAGACTATCAAAGTTCTGGAAGCGTTATCTACGTGATGCCATCTGCTGGCAAATGAATGGAATTCCTGAGACTGGTATAGTGCAATGCAGAGCGACTGCCATAGGCTCAAGAAGTGGGATTGAGACTAGAATGGAAACAAATGCAGATCTGAATACAAGGGTGAAAAGCCCGAGTAGCTTATTTGGACTGTCCTAATAGCTGCTGTACCACTTCTCATGGTCCAATACTGCTATTCATGGTATCAAAGGCACAGACACTAAATGAAGCACCACCATAGATATTAGCTGCATAAAGCCAGGGTAGTGCTGGCAGCTGCTGTAATCCACCTACCGGTACCTTGCCACAAACGTCAAGTTTACAAATATTTTACTATTTCACCTGAATTTAAAAAGTATCTAAGAGGAAAACCAGAAGTGAACTAAGAGACAGTGAATATTCCTCTTCAATGCAAAGAAGTATCTTATAATAGGATTTGAATGGGCTTGGGGCTAATAGGAAATTTCTTCCAAGTTTTATCGCCTTTTCTGCCAAGATGATAAAATAGTCACTTTTGCTGCACAGATGACATGCCAAGTAATTTGGGGCAAACTTTTGTTCTAAATTCTGCTGACTGGCCTGTTGTCTCTTGGTCTTGTTCCTCTACAGGAATTATTTCAGATTGTAATTTAACTTTGAAATGGAAGCAGGAGTAATTTTCTAGTCTTGCCCAGTGAGCAAAGTTTAACCCGCCAACGGTGATGAATTCTCAACACTGGTGTGCAGCCTCACAAGACGTCTCTAAGGTGCCACAAGTACTCCTGTTCTTTTGGCGGATACAGACTAACACGGCTGCTACTCTGAAAAAAAGACAGGATTTAGGCTCTTTTAAATGCATAAAAGTAGTTTTGAGGTATTTCACGCATCCCTTGGGAATCTTCCAAGCTTTCCAAGGGTAACAAACATTCTTTTAGGTATGATTAAACATCTTTTCCACCATAAGGTACTAGGCCTAACTTTTAAACAGCATAACAATGTACCTGATGGTAACAGCCTACTATTCTAAAACATCTTTTTTTCTTTAAATCCTCTCCTCCCTGTCCTTGTTGGCCTCATCCACCTCTTACGTCTTGTCTTTCGGACTGTAAAGCTCTTTGACTGTCATTTGTACTGTAACTAGCACAACGAAGTCCCAAATCAGTTGAGGGTCTAAATGAATATAAACAATAAATAATAGACAGTTTCCGCTGCTTAACCATTGTATACACAAGTACTTCCCCATTTAAGTGCTGCTTTGTACCTACCCTTTCAGCTGTGCTGAGAGAGCAGGAAAAAGGAAAGTATATTCACTATGAAGAAGTTCCTATTTTCTTCTCCAAAGTTATCAAGGGTCCATCTTGCCCAGTATACTCTCTTCTGACAGTGGCCGGTGCCAGATGCTTCAGAGGGAGTGAACAGAATAGGGCAGTTTATCAAGTGATTCCATCCTTTGTCATCCAGCCCCATCTTCTCATGGTCAGACATTTAGGGACACCCACAGTATAGGGTTACATTACTTCACTTCCCCTCTGAGAGTTAAGAAGTTAAAGCTCTCTGGTTACCCACCCCAGTTCTAAAAATTGACAAATAGCCTTCTCTGTAAAGACAACGGTGCCCTGTATTGTCCTACGGCCAAAGGAAAGCCTCTATCTTTGGCAACATTACTCAGCTGTGCTAAAGGTAGCAAAAATGACAGCAGAAACGCCTTTCCCTGTGAATACATTGGCTTTGAGATTCCAGGGATTTCAGATCTTTGCCAACAAAGGCATTTCACATTCTGAAAAATGTTTAGTTCAGTATGCTACTATATCATAAACATTTTATATGCTCTGACACCAAAGCATATCAAGTACTGTTCTTCCTAGACCACACATAAGTTTCAGTATTTTTTTTAAAGTCTTTTTAATTTTAATTTGTTCTCTACAGTCTTCACTTTAGCAATGCAGTAGACTGACGATTTCAAAGAGAAACTGAATTTAAGATCTTTAAATAAGGCAAATAAAATCTCCAGAATTAGCTAACATACCGTGGTTATAGTGCACACAAGCTGAGTTGGATCATTAAAGTTCACACCAAGACACCTTTAAAAAAAAAAAAAAAAAGGTATTGAAGCCTATAGTTTTCTAAGAAAAAGTAATCAGACATTCCTTTAACTTTTGACTCCTCAGTGATCACCAAAGCCTTTGATCATTGGACTGTCTTCATGCTGTCCTCCTGGGATCTGGCAAAAATGCGCATAGCAGCTGGCACACATACTTTGCTAGTTTTTATTTGTTTGTTGGGAGGGGGCAGTGAAAAGCCCAGTAGCAACTGGCATACTGCCCATCAGTTTTAACGACTGGCCCCTGGTGTTTATTCTTGGTTCTTTCTGGTAGTTATAAAATCTCTTGAAGCAGTCATGTGTAATTGACACTGATGCAGTCTCACACATACCACATAACTCATATGTTCACTACAGAAACATACAATATACATTTGTAAAAACAGCGCTGCTGTGCATTAAGAACACAGTTGATAGGTATAGTGCTGATAGGAAGGTCTG
This sequence comes from Trachemys scripta elegans, assembly GCF_013100865.1. Taxonomy (NCBI): domain Eukaryota; kingdom Metazoa; phylum Chordata; order Testudines; family Emydidae; genus Trachemys; species Trachemys scripta. Next base: position 2,713,495 of record NC_048318.1, read on the forward strand.
CGATTGTTTAAAGGGAAATGTAATCTTATTTAAGCATATTTATGAATGCTTAATCACTCAAAAATTCACACCAACTTTTAACAAGAAAATGCAGCACCTACAGTGTTCATAACCCTCCCCCCCTTCGTCCTTCAGGGTCTCAATCGAGTCAGCCATGCATGCAAACTGATCCTGTCGCCAGCAAAAGCATTTCCTTTCACTGTGGTCAGCCAAAAGCAGAGGAAGAAAATGGAAGTGACTTGGAGTTATGGCACCAAAAAGGCCAGACGAGCAAGGAAATAATCAACTCCACATGAGCCACTTCTAGCCCATCACAATGAAAAGGGCCCACGACTAACCCCAGGAAAGGTCATCAGGACCTTGGGGGTCACAAGCAGAAAAAGGCAATAGTGTGGCTGCCAGCTGCAATAAGAATCAATGTGTTCCTAATTACACTCAGAAGAGGGGCTTGAGCTCAAAGGAAAAGTTTTGCTGTAGTCACAACTTGCATAAAAAATTAAAGCGCTCCTGTTCTACTCCCTTCAAAGCAGGCACCACAAGAAACCAAACAAAGTAGGTAAGAAATCATGCATCTACATAAATGTGGACGGAGGGCTTTGTGTATGTGTTTTTAAAAAAACATAATTAAATATTTGTATTAGAATTATTCAGTTATGAAAGACAGGATTTTGAGATTATGCATAATAAAACCACATCAAGGGTTGGGGGGGTGATCAAACTCAGCCCAACCATCTTGCAGATCCAACATTTTTTCTAGTTAGATTTTTCAAGGGTGGCTTTATGAAAAATCACATGTAACCCTCCAAACCAAGAATGGAAGCAGTAAACAGACCTGAGAATCAAATGAAAATAGGTTGTCTACCAGGCAAGATTACCGAAAAACTAACTATTAAATTGATCACGTGGAAAATTATTTCAATTTGAAGTCATGACATCCTTTCAGAATGAGTTCATATCTGAAACTAATATATATTCCTAACAAAAACACTTTTCTAAACAAAACAAAAGGGGGGAGGAATAAATGAAGCAAGCAGTTAAGGCATTAAATATCCCTAAAACATCTCAAGTTCTCCTTCTTGACCTTAACTCATTCTCTTCCCCCCAACTATTCCCTTATCCAAGAAAATACTGAGCCATAACTCAAACCATGTTTTTATTAGGTTTGTGTTTTCATTATTAATATAGGGCTGATCTGACTTTCATAAACATTGTATGTAGGTTTGCACATGGTTTTGTATTGATGTGCATAAGTGAGGCATAATGTCAATTTGCAAATGGTGGCAGCCAGATACATTTTTCTGGAACGTTCAGGAAGATTCTTGTGAATGGATAACATGCTGCTAGTGACTGTTCTAAATTTGGTAGCAATTTTTGTGTAGAACAAAACTCTGCAAGTGTTTGTATCGGTTCATTGACATAGACAGAAACAGATATAGATATATAAAAATCTGTTACGATCATATATTTGCTCCAGACAAAAGTGTAGATATAATGACTGCACATGGTAGATGAAGTTGAGAAAGCCAAATAAGTTCTATATGTGGGATGATGATGGACTCTTGACAGTACCTGCCACTATCTATACCATGTTTATCAAGTACCTTAACAAGATGCCTCATTAATACACACTGAACATAAGAGTTAAGACAACCTTCAAGGATGTCACATTTCAAAATTTAGTGACAACAATTGATCACTCACCGCCAACTGGCTCCTGTTTCTGGCTATGACTGACAACTATAGGGCAATTTCTCACATATGTACCAGCTATAATCCTTGGTAATCAAAATGATAACAATTTAAGCATTTCAAGAAGTCCAGGATGAACAAATAGACAACTGATCCAAATTGAAAACCACAAGGTCATTGATGACCCTGACATTTCATTTGAGACATAATGAATAACTCAGAAACAGATCAAATGGGAGGGGAGGGGGGAAGACAACAGGTGGCCCAACCCTACAAAGACCAAAGAAAAATAGCACACTAAGCCAACATATTTGCATGCAGTTTCAGGAACAGGACCGTGTGTTAAATCAAAAGAGCTTGCAGGAATCAAAGGAAAAAGCTGTAACAAACTCAGCCTCAAACGCAAATAAACTAAATAAAGCTTTCAAAAAGATCAGAAAAGGAATCAAACAGCCTATATTCTGTGGCCATTCTCTCTATAGAGAACATTAGTTTGTCTGTTAAAGAATAGATACTGTACACTTTATCAGTGAGGATTTTATGTTTTCTTCCAGGTCATTACTAAAAATGTTAAATAGCTTACGGCCAAGAACTGATCCCTGAGGAACCCCCATCGGGAACACACCTGCTGGATGGCAATTCCCTGTGTACAGTTACATTTTTAAACCTGCTAGCCAGCTTTTAATCCACTTAATCTGTGCCATGTTAAGTTTATATCACTTTAGTTTTCTAATCAAAGTGTCATGCTGGTACCAAGTCAAATGCCTTACAGAAATTTAAGTATATTACATCAACACCATTACCTTTAATCAACCAAATTTATCCTCATTTTAAAAAAATATATCAGGTTAGTTTGACATCTGTTCTCCAAAACCACAATTAAATTTGCATTAATTATATTAGCCTCCTTTAATTCTTTATTGAGCAATCCCATATCAACTGCTCCATTATCTTGCCTGAAATTGATGTCAGAGTGAGAGGCCTATAATTACCCAGGTCACCCTGTGATGTTATCTGATTAGAGTATGACCATGCAAAATCATTGTTGCTACCACTGTTCTATAATTGCAACAAATATTATACAAAGTGTGATGCATGGCCAAAAGGGGTTAAGCATCCTGCAGGATAAATGACCAGAGTCAACCATTAGAGACACATGTTAGGAAAGTATATAAAAGGTAATTAGGACCATTCCATGATAGATAGGCTAGAACTTGGAAATGCAAACCTATATTGTTAGAAATTAGAGGTGATACTAATTGTATGTGTATACTCATATCTTGTTAAATGTTAGCCATGTAAATAGACAGTTCCTGTCTGTCACTACAGCTGTTAATTCAAAGATCAAAAGGGAATATTAACATTTAGATGAATCCTGGGTGAAATAATGTCATTGTCCATATGTCTCTTTAAAGTTTGTGATAGACTGCCTAATGGATAAATTTCCTTATGTTAATTTATGTAGCTAATTACCAACGATGCTTAGGAAACAGACCTGCTTCAAAGTTGCCCTGATTGCCTATTGTTCGCCTAAGGACTCTGACCTGTCAAGGAAGACCTGGAACTGTATAAAAGACCCTTGGGTCGTGATTCTTTTTATCTCAGATCTGCTTGATGCCTCATGCAGGGGAAGCTTAAGCCAAAAGGCTGAGATCTCCAGTCCTAACCTGGAATCAGCCTGAATATAAACATTGGACCAGAACCTATAAACTAATTCTGAAATAACTCTTCGCAACTACAAAGCTCACCATCTCTGCTATGAATCTGAATCTCAAGAACCGTACTCATGTCTGTATGTATACTGATCTTTTAATTAATACTTAATTAATGGAGATATCCCATCTCCTAGAACTGGAAGGGACCTTGAAAGGTCATCGAGTCCAGCCCCCTGCCTTCACTAGCAGGACCAAGTACTGATTTTGCCCCAGATCCCCAAATGGCCCCCTTAAGGATTGAACTCACAACCCTGGGTTTAGCAGGCCAGTGCTCAAACCACCTTTTAACCAATACTCTTTTCTTTTTTAATAAATTTTAGTTTAGTTAATAAGGATTGGCTGTAAGCGTGTACTTGGGTAAGATCTGGAATATTCATTAACCTGGGAGGTAATGTGTCCAATCCTTTTGAATTGGTAGAACTTTTTTATATGATGAATAGGATTTTCAGTAATCCACAGCTGGGTTGTTTTAAGGGAACTGTGTTATTGGCTTCTGGGTAACCAGTAAGGTATTATAGAAGCTGTTTTGTGCTGTTTTGGTAAATTTAAGTATCAGAATATCTAAAGCTTTGGGGATTGTCTGCCCCATTCTATGCAGCTCACCTAATTGAGTGACCTCAGTTGGCTCCCTTGGGGCGCTGGTCACACACCCCATTTACCCTTTTAAAATATTGTCACATCGTCAGCTTTCTTCCAGTTTATTGGAGCTTCCCAATGTGCCAATTCTTACTGAAAATAAACATTATTGGTCCATCAACCTCCTCTGCCAGCTCTTTTAAAACTCTTGGGTGCAAGTTACCTGGACCTGCTGATTTAAAAATATCTGACTTTAATGGCTGCTGTTTAACATCCTCTAGAGATGTTTGTGGAATGGAAAGAGTGTTATATATTACATCATCTGTTTTTTCCCCCCAAACATATAACAGAAATATTTATTGGTCACTTCTGCCTTTTTTGTATCATTGATAATGCTATCATTTCCACCCTATAATCAGTATATAAGTATTAAGGACTGCGTTTCGGACTTTAAACTGCAAACATTAAGTTAGAATGTCTTCTGACGGCAGCTTCAGAAAAGTCAATAGCATAAATGCCAATTCAGTTCTCTCACACCTCTTCCATTGAATCCACATGCATGCTATGGGCTGGTGTTTACACTCTTATTTCAGATTAAATAGTAAAGTGTCTGCAATGAACTTTCAGAACAATTTTTATTTCTTCAAGAATATGTCAGGTCACGATTTTTGGCTCCTTCCCTACATCTCTTCTCCCTCCCCTATAACCTTTACCTTCTTCCCTTAAATAGCCCCCCCCCCCCCCCCCCTCCAGACTTCTCCCCCCTCAAACAGGATATTTGCAAACCAGCACATTGTTTGCTATATTTGCATGTTACTTTCCCCTAACCTTTGGGACAGGACTACCTCCCACTATGCTTGTACAGTCACTAGCACAATGGTGCCCTGATCTCCGCTGTGGTTTTTCTTTGGGCACACCTTCAAATAGATCATCTTTTGCTTGTCACTAGAAATTGAAGTTAGCACAAAATGTGGCTGTGCACTTATTAAGCGAAGTTGTATACTGACAGCATTGGCTACCAGTTGGCTTGAACAGAACTTAAGGTGGTGTTTTTGACCAAAGAAGTGCTACGTAACATGATACGCCCCATACCATTGCTGACTATGGCAGAACTTGAGCTTACTTGGTTTAAACTGGAGGGAGCTTCCAAAGAGCTGCTCAGCTTCAGGATTTGCTCCTCAACTTAGTCCAATGGAGCCGAATCTCTTGGCCTTCAGAACAAATGCAAGATTCATCTGTTTATTGTATTAATGTTTATGGACAGAATTTGTTGTGAGGCTAAAACTGACAGGGCTGTTTTCATAGACTAGAATCATACAGTCATAGAATATCGGGATTGGAAGAGACCTCAGGTGGTCATCTAGTCCAACCCCCTGCTCAAAGCAGGACCAATCCCCAACTAAATCATCCCAGCCAGGGCTTTGTCAAGCCTGACCTTAAAAACCTCTAAGGAAGGAGATTCCACCACTTCCCTAGGTAACCCATTCCAGTGCTCCACCACCCTCCTAGTGAAAAAGTTTTTCCTAATATCCAACCTAAACCTTTTCTTATACTGTACAATGTTGTAGAAGCATTTAATCAATGTCAAGAAACGCAGAGTTACAAATAGGTGCTCTTTTGTTTGAAGAAATGAAATTAATGTTTTGGGGCCTGGTTCCCTGAGACCGTATCTTTCCCCAGGACACTCTTTATTTTCAATTGCTTATCAGACAGCCCTTAAATTTTACATTTAGGACTGACGCTTCTCACGCTTAGTGTCAGCTCATAGGTGAGTTCTGTTATAAAGTCTGAATCAAATCCATTCATCTGTTTGAGTGATACAGTAGGTGGGCAGCAGGATTTTTTCAGCTGTTGAAGTTTTTCAGATGCTTATTTTGCTCTCTGATAACTCAAAAACATCTTTGTTTCAAAACTTCAAGTTTGGCACACATATGGTCTTGATTGAAAAATGCATGCTTGGCCTTGTCTGAAGAAACTGGTTCTGAAACAGAGTTATGAGCATTTAACAGCTTGTGTACTGTGCATGTGCAAAATATATTGCTTTCCTTCTTCCTGATGTGAACACACACCAATATGGGCTCATAGTTCAGTCAAACTGAATGACGTCACAATGGGGCAAGGTCTGAGTTTACACCTAGAGAGAGAGAGGACTTTCTATCACACAGCAAACACCACAGAGCAGAACTCTGTCATGTAACACATTAAGGAGTCCACAGATTTTTGTACTTCAGATGCATCTGTGCAGCATTACATGTTGGGTAATCAAAGACTCAACTGCCATTCACTCACATAGGCAGAATTAAGTTGTGAGAACCACGCCACTGGAATTTCCTCTGGACTCTTACTAACATATTAATCTTAGGGCTAGTCTACATTGGCGGGGGGGAAATCGATCTAAGATACGCAACTTCAGCTACGTAAATAGCGTAGCTGAAGTCAAAGTATCTTAAATTGATTTACCTTGGGTCCTCATGGCGTGGGATTGACAGCCGTGGCTCCCCTGTCGACTCCACTACTGCCGCTCGCTCCGGTGGAGTTCCGGAGTCGACAGGGAGCGCGTGTGGGGATCGATATATCGCGTCTTAACGAGACACGATATATCGATCCCCGATAAATCGATCGCTACCCGTCAATACGGCGGGTAGTCTGGACGTACCCTTAGTGCTTTAAGGAATTCTACATTATCCAAAGTTAGATAAGTGATCTCTGAGCCTGTAACTGAAAGAATATATTCCTCTACTGGCCCATACATATGCCTTCCTGCCTAGAAGCATTCACACTAGATTTCTACATTCAAGTAGCTACTCTAGAACATCAGCAGTATATATGGAAAGTATAAAATCCAGGAAATTACAGGAGCACCACAGGATTTTTCATAACATACAATATGCACAACTTGGGCTAGTTTTGTTTGCAACTGTGACACCAAGTCCCCTTGTGCCTTGCTAAAGCAGCGTATGTGATTCACAGCATCATGAACTGATCTCAGATTTCCCAACTTTCCAGCCTCAAGAGAAAGTTAGGGATTAACCACTAGTATTAACACACAGTATTTCTGGGTTGCAAGTATTTTTTAAATCCCTGAACTAAGCCTATTTATTTAAATGTGGTTTATAAAACAGAAATGTGCAAAAAAATGACTTATTCAGGCCACAATGGTTCTGATGAAGCCGTCAGACTAAGCAGACTACAGACTAATGGCTCCATCAGAATAATTGTAGAGTGAGTAAATTCAAAGTTCTAGCTCTTTGCTTTCCCTTCTTCAGAGCCTTACACAATATTGATCTCACATACCTGTCTGTTAATAAAATCTTAATGGTTCTCCATTCTTGCTTTTGTGCCTATAATGCTGTCCCTAGGCTTGGGGTAGACTTCTTGCCTGCCACCCCTTCTCTTAATCACGCCTTAAAATATTGTTTCTAGGAATGCTTCCGTTTCCTCATCAGTAATCCCCTCCCCTTCTTGAGCTACTGACCAGACCCTTACATTGGCACCTCTTTGGAGCTGGGGTCAGATCTTAGTCTCTAAAGCATCATGTACATTTATGATGGTGTATTTAATAATACGTAGTCTCCGGAGCTCCCCAAACTATTGCAATTTCGAGGTGGACTTACTAGCATGAAATTAAAGGAACACACAAAGTTCTCAATTGACACAAGAAGATCCAGACAAGAGCAATACTACGTATTTTCACAGCTCAGCTAGATACTCCGAAGTAGCTAACACCTACAAACTTAACTACGCAGACTAAATACACACACTGTATGGCAAACTTTTCAAACCCACCTATAAGTATAATGTTTTTAATCCAGAGTACATATTTAACACACCAAGATGATTCACGCTTGTTTATACCTGGCAGATCACTTACCTGGACTAACGAAGTAAGAACAAAAATTGGAAAAAGACTGGAATGATCAGTTTGCTGTAAGCACCAGGAAAAATATTAAGAATAGACCCTCAGATAATGGAACTATGCTAATTTATATTAGCTGAGGTTCTGGCTCCACCAGTTTTACTTCCTGCACTTGGAAGCCATCTACCTCAAGTTTGAATTTAATGGAAAAAAAAAAATACACCCCTCTGTGGCTGAACCCTGCTACAAAAGAGCTATTAAAGAAAGAAACTCGGTTAATTTGCCACAACTTCAGAAAGTAATCCCACACTTCCACTGGCATCCTCCAACAACCCCTACAGTTCTGTAAAATGTAGGCAAAAGGTGTTTTAAACCAGTTTATCATCAAGTCTGATTCATTCTGTTGCAACTTGTAGTGATCCATTTTACCTGTGAGCCCTTAAAGGGAAGTACAACTAGTCTATTAAATCCATACCTGCAGCCAGAATTTACAGCAACCCAACCTATTGCTGTCTTACATCATGGGCAATTAGGAACACAAACTCATGGCTGCAGGGGATGGGAGGCTCCCTTGAACCAGAGAGCAAAGCTTGTGCGCTGTAGTCTAGATAGGATTTCAGTTTACATACCATGGCAGTGGATTCCACAAGTTGACTAAATGCTACATCAAAAAAGGGAACATCTAACCAGTTTTGACTACTCCCTTCATAATTCTGAACATCTCAATCAACTCTCCTTACGGGGCTAAACAATCTTCCTTTTTTCAATTTCTTGGCACACGCACTGAGTCTTGGTATGCCTTTAACATTTTCAACCTAATTCTAGATGAGGCAACCAAAACTGAACACGGTGTTCCAGATGGAGCCATACTTTTGTACAAAAGCGTATGTTCTCTTTGTAATGCATTAACTAGAAAATTATTAAAGACGAAGACTTAGAAAACTAAGGGTATGTCTATACTTACCTCCGGGTTCGGCGGTAAGCAATCGATCTTCTGGGATCGATTTATCGCGTCTTGTCTAGACGCGATAAATCGATCCCGGAAGTGCTCACTGTCGCCGCCGGTACTCCTGCTCCGCGAGAGGAGTACACGGAGTCGACGGGGGAGCCTGCCTGCCACGTGTGGACCTGCGGTAAGTACCTTGTAGTTCGAACTACGGTACTTCGACTTCAGCTACGTTACGCAACTTCAGCTACGTGAATATCTTAGTTCGAACTGGGGGGTTAGTGTGGACCAGCCCTAAGATTAAATCCCAAAAGCAGTTAAGATAGCATGTAGTTAGAGATTTTGCTGGGCTCTTTCTGGCCCTAGACAACTTAATAGCACTAGTCACCAAAAGTGCCATCTTCCAGTGTCTGCCCTCTCAGACAATCACCTGGTCACAGCAATCCATACGCTGGTCTCCTTGCTCAACTATTGTAATCTGTAAGGCCAATATACTGTCCTTCTGCAAATCCATTCTCAAGACCTACTTTTGCTGTGATATTTACAAGAAATCAGCTAATCAATGATGGCAAGGAGTGGCGGCAGTTGGGAACAACAGATTTTATTTACTGACTTTTATAGCGTTCCAATGATTATCATCAAGTTGTACAACAGCTAACTGTTATTTTGTTCTCTTTACTCTCATTCTTCCCCTTACCTCCTACGCTCAAATGCTGTGCCTGGTTTCAAAATCAGATTCTAAGCATTTTGGGGAAGGGACTATTTCCTTGTACAACATAACAATGGCCTCCAATCCTGACTGGGGCAGAAAACTCACTCTACTAGGGCCTAGAGAAGAGTCATAAGGAAATTAAAGGTAATTCATAACATAGCCACCCATCCAAGAGTGCAGAACTGATCCGTAAATCCCCCAATAGAACAGATCCACTATCACACAGACTAAATTTCTTTGCATGACTCACATGAGCCATGAAACTTGTCATGAACAACACAACAAAGTTCAAACACAACCACAACATGACCAAGCTATCTGATTGAAAAGTGCACCTCTTTTATCCATACAGACATGGACAATATAGAACTTGAGGGAACTAGGGGTAGGTCTATACTTACCTCCGGGTCCGGCGGTAAGCAATCGATCTTCTGGGATTTTATCTAGACGCGATAAATCGATCCCGGAAGTGCTCGCCGTCAACGCCGGTACTCCTGGTCCACGAGAGGACCCGCGGTAAGTTCGAACTAAGGTTATTCACATAGCTGAAGTTGCGTATCTTAGTTCGAAGTGGGGGGTTAGTGTGGACCAGGCCTAGGTATAGAACTTGAGGGAACCAAAACAAGCATAGCAGGCCCACGGGGCTGGAAGACCCTTTCCCAAAGCAGACTGGGATAAATCTCATCTGCACCATCTTCAAGTTGCACTACAAACTTACTTATTTGCCACTGCACTGCCTGAAGTACCAGAGCAGAAGAAAATGTAGTAACATACTAAAGACAGAATGAAATCAAGAGCCAGGTATATTAATTGTCCCTCCACACACTTCTCATGGTTTCTATGATTTATGCACAGGTCTTACCCTACAATGCTATGTGCTTTAGAAATGTTTACATAAATCTTTTAACAAATTTCAATGAGTCCTCAGTTGAATGTTACATTTTGTTGCAACAGAGCTATTTAAATATTGTCGGAACATGATCACAAAATAGGGTAAAGAGTCCAAAAACCTTCACATTATTTAAGCTCCACTTAAACATTTAATACAGGGCTCAAGTGGCACAGAGGGCCTTACACAGGCCCTCTATGGGGTGAATTCCATCCTACATGCATAGCAATCAGCTACGGTGAATAACAAGATTAAGTAGCATCACTATTCTGATCTGTGTTTAAACTTGCAATCAAGGACAGTGAATGTTCACTTTTGTTAGCATTTATTTTCACTTTTAAAGAAAACTTACAGACAAGGCTCAGTCACACAGAGGTGCCTGACCTGATATTAGTGATGTCCATCCTAATTGAACACTTCCCCAAACCCAGATAAGCAACATTTGCCTTCTGCAATGTATACATCTCTAGAGTAAAAACAAACTAGAGTAAAAAACACTTCTGGCTGGGAGAAGAACTCTGCCCATTGTAGTTTTCTGCAACCCATCTTGTTGAGTAGGAGGGGCCTTAAATTGTACATTTACACATTAGTTCCCTATCTCAGACTTTGTAAGCAAACAGGTGATAAACCTCAAAACTTTCAAACTTCAACTGAACTTACTTTGCTTATTAGATTAGTTTCCATAGCAATTTTAGGATTTTGTACTGTAGTGTACGCTTTTAATATAAACAATGACAAACTAGTTTTAGTTTGGAATTTCAAATGCAGATACATTATGCACATACATTGTTTATGTTTATAAAGTAAATTTATTTCACACTATTTCCTCCTGACAGATCCAGCTTAAACTGTATTGATAAATGTACAAGATAGGATACAAGGTAACTTCAAAGAACAGGAAATAAATCCAAAACGTGCTCGCTTTTAAAAAAAAAAAAAAAAAAAAAAAAATCAGATGTCCTGAATTTAGAAAGTTAATATCAAAACCTTCTAGTACTTGCAAAATTCATCAATTCAGGTCCTTCAATCCTAGTCTGTCTTTATAACAGTGATACTCAGACTGTGGCGTGGGAGCCAAAAGTGGCTCTTTAATGTATCTCCTGCAGCTCTTTGAAGCACGATATTAAAACCGTGTGATTTAATTATTAACCAATCTAAGTTATTAACCGATCAGGATGCTTTTACTATGCTATTAACCAATTGCAGAATACTTGGTCAATCATTTTGCAGTGACAATACAGAGAGAGAGAGAGAGAGAGAGAGAGAATGAATTCACACTGCTGTGGCTCTTTTGGGTAATGCTGGTCCCTAATTTTTTCCTGAACCACTGAGATGTGAGTATCACTGGTTTATAATGCTAAAGAAGTTCAAGACACTTAACTCTGGGCACTAGACACAGCTGTGTCAAGTAAACTCTACCATCAGATGGTCCCAAAAATCTTCTCTCGTTACTTTTGAATGCACCGCAAACAGAAAGTGCGACACAATGTTAGCCTCAGACTGCATCACTTTGTAAATCCAAATTTAGAAAGATTTAATTAAAGCATAAAACTGCAATAATATAATAGGGAGTTTTAGAGTTTCACTCCATTCATTACCAGGCTCCTTATACATCATTACAAAGATTTAAAACATACATTCCTATTTTATTTTGCAACACAGATTAGTGGCAAGAACAGAAAACATCTTTTGTTCTAAGTTTTTTTTTCCCCCCTCTAGCATTTTATTAGAAGCAACTCAGACCTCAGTCAAGCTGTGATACACTATCATTTTAGAACTTTTAGGCAGCAAATATCTAAAGTGCTATAATATATGCATATTTTGAAGAGGTTATTGAGAAACAATAGGTTTCCTGATGCTATAGTCATATAGCAGTAATAGCCTCTAACAAACCTTATGAGAAGTTGGGCTTATCTTTTACCTTGTAAACATACAGCAATATCATCCTATGCAAAATGAAAGAGTATAGGAAGCCTCTGGGAGGTGCATCTTCTCCAGGAGAGAAAAAAAAGCAATTAATCTTAGTTTGCCTACACTGGTGTGATTAGGTAATGAAACAATTTGCAGTGCTGTGTACTATTTATGGAACTTTTTTTTTTTTTTTTTGGTTTTTAAACACAATTGAGGGATTATACACATTTGACAGGACCAAAATACTGTACACAGTGTTGCTGTAGCCATGTTGGTCCCAGGACATTAAAGAGACAAGGTGTGGGAGGTAATATCTTTGATTGGACCAACTTCTGTTGGTGAGACAGACAAGCTTTTGATCATACACAGAGCTCCTTCTCAGGTCTGAAGAAAGCTCAAAAGTTTCTCTCTCTCTCACCAACAGAAGATGGTCCAATCAAAGCTATTGCCTCACCTACTTTGTCTCTATAGGACCAAAATATGACCACCACACCCAGAAATGAGCAGTGTGTGTTTAGAAGGTCTCAAATTTGTCACTTGAGGGAAAGAGGGTAATATTCTCCAAGACAAAATTTGTAATTAGCACTTAACATTCTAGCTGCTCACCTGAGTGGCTCAATTAAAAATGCAGATTCTTATAAGCCTGGAGAAATTCAAATTGACAAAACTCCCTGCTCTTCAAGGGGGAGTTGAGAAGTCAGAACTCTTGTATGTTTTCTTGCCAGCTAGCATATCACAACAAAGTTGGGGTATTTCGACACAGCAATTAAGACACCCACGACTGGCTCATACCAGTTGACTTGGGTTCCCGCTAAGGGGCTGTTTAACTATGGTGTAGACTTTCATGCTTGGGGACCCTCCCACCACATCACTTTAAGAGTGCCCCAAACAGTTACTTCATAGGACAGTAAAATTAGTTATATTAATTCCATTGTTAGAACTGTGCGACTAACTCCCCAAACTGAACATATCCTACTCTGCATCATATTGATGAAGAATACTGTATGTGCTGTGATGACAACAAACAGTCACTGTGTGGGAGGGATCTAAGTATTAGAGGGCTGGATGGGCAGATCTGGCCTACTTGGTACCCAAAATCAGTATTCTAGTCCATCCACAATCCAGTGACTAAATGCCTAGGAAGCTTAAACTACATATCATGACTGTTTGAACGGTTCACTTCCTTAATGGCTGAAAATCTGCTGTTGCCATTCCTGAGGTGAATTCCTTGTGAAACTCAGTGTATACCCATACCCGTAAGTAAAGCATCCTTGGTGAGGGCATCATCTTGACATCTCTTGATTAATCTATGTTGCTATAGAAAATTTAGTGTTCCAGTCATGTGTTTCTGATTTGTGAAGGCTGGGATTCAAATTTGGAGGTTGGCAAGAAATGGATGCGTTTGGATTCCTCTTTACCTAAAGGCTTACAGCTTACTACCAGTACTTCTAATGTTTTTGTGAACACCATTACTGCTGTGGAAAGACATAGAAGATCAGAACCAGTATTGGCTGTGCCATGTGCTATAGGAGAAGTTGAACAGGCATGAGGAGTTTGTGCAGCCAGGCACTGTTGTGACCACAGTAGATTGTAGGGTCTCCCTCTTGAACCCAACCTTTTCAAAATTGAGGAAACTTCTGGTTACCCTCTGGATCTATCTGGGACCAAAGTAGCATAGCATATAGACATGAGCCCTGTTCCTCCTCTCTTACAGTTTCTCTGGCTTTATACAGATGAAATACTGCAAACTTTTCCCACAGCCGGCTGTAGCACTGATTATCAGAGAAGCAAGTTTCTGGAGTATTTATTTAATACTTATCTATATTCATTTCTCAGTCTCTTATACTCACTTGCTTTTGGTAAACAGTTCATTGAGAGAAGTGGATTAGTTTGCCCTTTGAAGAGATCTCTAGCAAGTCGAATGTCTGAGGGTCCTAAAGTAGAACTCTAATCTGTTTTTACCCCCATTCACTTGGCCTGTTCCATCAACTCTTAATAAACAAGAGGAGGTAAAAAAAACCATCATGACTACCACTTCTCTTAATTCCAACAACTTTAGATTTGGAAAATCTAGGCTCACTCAGGTCAGAAGAATGAGAATGGAAGACTTAGGAATCAAAAGGAGGAGAATGAAGTTTCTTAAGTTTCGTTCGCAGGGTGTCACGACTCACTGCACCTCGTAGACTGGAGGTTCATTATCCCAAGAGATATCTGTCCTCTGAGGGAGTGGGGTTTGCTGGTCAGGGACTTCAGGAAGGATCCTTTCTTTTCAGTTTAAGGGATTCCCTAAGCTTGGGCTGCCCTTACCTCATTGTCCCTCTTTTGTTTTACTGGGTGAAGTCTTGCAAGAAGAGCTGCTGGTAACATCCTTTCAGCCCAGATATGCATATGGTGGAACAGACTGCGATCTGGATTAAAGACTATGTGCATAAATTTGTGACATAGGATGAATAAACCCATCCACCAACATCTAGATGGCTCCTAGTTACTCTGAGCAGCACATTACAATTACAGGAATGGGTCCTTAATTTGAGGCTTACTCCTTCTTAAACTGGGACTGAGGAGGCTGGACGCCATCTGGGATTTTGCTGGCTCTCTCCATAGGAGATCTTGCAGACAAGGCTCTACTTGTCTGGGCTAATTCAGGAGGATGTAAATGGCCTCTGATGAATAACTCCTGCAGTGGCCAAGCCATTTGGGGAACTTTGGCTAGGGCTACATTCAGCTTGCCCACAGGCAGCTGGATGCCATGTTTTCACTTTTCAAGAGAGAGAGAGGCTGCTGCTCACCTGTCCTTTGTTGACTGATGGACCAGGGGGAGGGTGCACACTTGAAAAGATGTTTTATTTTCCACTATGGAACCCGGCTGTTAGTAATGGGACAGGCATAGATCCCCCTCTGCTGGTTATAGCATAGGAACATTTTTTCTCCTGGGCTTCTTGGGCATTAGGTCCATAACAACAAAGTGGGGTCTAACCACACCTGATGGGGAGCCCACCTCAGAAAACCTGCCTTGTCCCAAATAGGATTTTTTTGGACTGCGTCCGCCAATAATTTAGACTGATCAATTGAAAGACCTTTTCCCAATTTTTATTTTTAAATTAAGTCCTGTGCTCCTCAGAACTAGTCTCTGTAGCTCCTTGCTGACTTGGAGGCAGACAGAACTGATGGGCTCTTCAGTGGGAAATGCTGAACTTTCAACTGGACCCAACAAATATGTCTTGCAGCAGTGCAGGCCAGAAAACCACTGTCAGAACCAGTGGGCTTGCTTGAAAGAATATATAAGTTTATGTGCATATACATATATAAATTGTATTCAGAAACTCATTTAGAAATGTCAGTGCCTGTTTTGATTCATTGCTCTCCAGACTTGCCATTTAAAGTAGTTTTCCAGTCAATTGAATGGAACATTGGAGAGCATAAAAGCAGCTAGTGCTGATATGACTGAATATATCTATAGATTAACTAGCTCTCTTTAGAGATCAAAATATAATTGAGCAATGAGAGAAGACATTTTAACAATTAATTTTCAATTAGTTTAACCAGGATCACATGACTTTTCCTGCGCTCACAGACCTTACTTGCATCAGGTGTTATCTTACGAGAGGACAGTTCTATTCACTGATTACACTAATTCTGTACACTTCCCAATTAGCTTTTTTCCTTTGTTTTCAGATGCTACCATTAAAAAACAGACTGCTCAAACAATATTAAAGGTCAGAAAAAAAATACAAAAGAAAATTCAGAAACTCTCAAGTGGCTGCTGCAGTCATTTCATGGGTCTTAGTATAAACAAATGATCTTATTAGACGAGGGAGTTCTAGTCTAATAGTTAGAGATATCTAGACAGAGCAGGATTTAAGAGCCAGACTATGTGAGTTCTATTCCCAGTCCTGCTACCTTTGCTGCATTAATGCAGGTGAATCAATCTTTTTGCCCTGCCTTTTTCCCTGTCTGTGAAATGGAGATCATAACAATTAGGGGGGATGTTTTAAGGCTTAACAGCTAAGATCTTTGGAGGATGACATTATTTGAACTTGTATTACAATTATGTCTTGTTGTACCCTGGTGCAACAAGGTGAATCAAAGTAGGAGTTAAGCTTTGTTTTAAATGCATAAAATCAGTTTGAGATAATGGCAAACAATTTAGGCCCAAGATGAGAATCATCTTTTAGAATCATATTTTCATTCCAGAAAATCAGGTGGGTTTTTTTATATTCAGACCTAGACAAAAATGTATAAAGAAATATAAATCAGCAGCCACTGTTTCTATAGTGTCCTACATCAGATTTCATTCAGCACTGTGCAGAGTTTGACAGCTGGCCAGCAGAGGGAGTACACAGAAGCTATTACACTGTTCCCAGAATTGCATGATAAGCATCAAAAACGCTGGTACACAAACAAACAAAATAGAGGCATCTTAGCTTCTACAAGAAACATAAAAGGAGAAAAGGCAAAAAAATGTCTGCAAAATGAGAACAAAAATAGGAGAAAAGTTTTATTTTCAGGTTTTTCAGGGGGAACTCCAAACAAAAGTAAGAACTGCAAATTATTAGTTACTTTTCAGCATCTGTAAGATGTTAAACAACTGAGTTGTGCTGTTGTCCCCCCGCTAACATGGGAAATTCCAGCATCAGCATTTCAATATGATGTACCTGGTTCAGTGACAATGCACAATGTGTATTTTGCCTCTAATGCAGGCACATTTAATAGTAAATAAGTGCTTATAAAAATTCAGATCATATGGTAATCCAAGTATCAAAAATGGTATTTATCTCAGAAAGACCTACAGTTCATTTTCTGAGACGGTTCCCCTTTTGAAAACCCATTTCTTAATTTTACTCTATCATTTCTTATTTTTATTCTTCTGCTATTTAAGCTAATGAGCCCTATCTTGGTATTGCCACTTCCAACTCCAGCTTTAAATTACTAAACAAACAGTTTTAAACATTAACAATGCCACAAACTTCTGTTAGTTATGTCACTTCACAATTTTAAGGAGGGGTTCTTACTGAAATGACATGGACTCAACGAGGTGGCAGTGTCCTTTTTTATTTCTCCCCCCCCCCCCCCCCCGTGAAAAAACAGACTTCTAGTGATGTGGAAGTTTGTGGGTGTGTCCTGTCTTGAACCTGTCCAGGTGGTAACTACAGCTAATTCTTATAATAAAAAACCCACTAACCCCCATCCCGCCACTGGATTTTAAGTAATTAGTTTACTGAAGAGTACATATGCAGTCAAATTGTACCAAGCTAAAACTGTGCTACAACAAAAACACCCTTTTTACAGTTATGACACGTACTATTAAGTTTAGCAACCTGAAGTAAATTCATGCCATGAAATGTTTAAATAATGATATTCAAGATCTGAACATCTTTAGAATACTACAGCAATGTTAAGAAAAGGATTGTTGCCATCAGCAACTAAGTTGTCTAATACAAAAGCACACCCTCTTCCTAAAGACTTTTTTTTTTAATAGACAGCATAGCACCACTTTGTTGTTCAGTTTACTTCACACAAAATGACTCTGTCAAACTGTCAGCTAAGCTCTCCAAAGTGCAACTTTATTTTAAGAGGTATAGATGTCACAGAATGACCTATTTTGTTCAAGATCATGAAATGAAAACATCTGTCAATAAACCACCAAATGTGAAAAAAAGAGTGCATCTAGCTACCAGGTAATCCTAATTACAGATGGCTGTAAAGTGAATAAAAACTTTACATATAATAATGAGTTTTGCAGTCTTTAACCTGTATACATATTGGAATTGTGCATTTACAAAATTAGACACCTAGTCAAAATTCTAACCAAACTGACATCTTAAGACTATGCATTCAATATGTTACTCTTGTACAACTAGTTTCTAGGAACTTCATTATGTAAAATGTAATAAAGTAGCTATATTATTGCTGGCACAGAACAATTCAAGTAGGTAACTGAAATACAAGGTGTCCTATATGTGGTCAGATTTATTAGCTTCCCAATCCTTTCAAGTTAAGACAATGTGACAGAATATGGGGAAAAAAGTATTTATTTTTTATGTTAATACATTTTTTGTTAAGTTAAAACAACACTAACAAATTTCTTTAGTGATAATGTAAATTTACTTACTGAGATAATTACAGGAAGCGCTGCAAGTTTGCACCTAAATTCGGATTTCTACTTTTAGTCAAAATGACAAAAAATAAACTCTCAAATATACTACAACAGCCTGTATTAACTCAAGGCTGGCTGAAAGTTCTTCCATTAAGTCACCAGCCATATAATCCCACTCACTCACGAGAAAAAACTAAAACAACCAATTAACCAACATTAATTTCAAACTCAAGACCAGTTACTAAGATTTTATTTTAATAAAAATACACAATTGAATCAAGAAAATCTTAAAAATAAAAAATACAAGTTATTTGAAATCGCAAGACGTTTTAAAATGTACAAAAGAAGGTTCTTTAAGAATTACATTTTTTTGCTCTAGACTAACTTCAGAGAAAGCAACATATTAGGCAAAAATAATATTGAGGTATCAATTTTAAAGTTTTAAGACAATAAAGAGGATATGAAGAGTGAGTTCAGGTTCTTCTAGCATTATAATTTTATATCTACAATGACCTGGGACAAAAAAAAATCAAAATATATAATTATTTTAAATTGACTTTTGTGGTGACAAGTTAAAAGAAAACAATCATGCAGATTTACTTTCTTTGGAAGACTGCAATAAAACCCCAAATTGTTAACAATTAGTCAAGGTAAAACAGCTGACATCCTGTAAATTGTTTTTAGAAACTCACCAGGCTTGCACGTATATGTTTTTATATTTGTTTTCCTCCAATTTGTGTCTACAGTTTGAGAACTAACGAGTCAGACGGGTGCAATAAATTGTGTGGATGAGTTCATCTCAGTGCCCAATACACACCACAGTTCCACTTTAAATATAAGAAGTCTTGGCTAATAGTGTGCCTTTGGGTTGGGCTTTTCTCTTACAAGATAAGCTGTTAAGTCATGCCTTGATTTTAGATCTGCCAACATATGAATTCTTCCAATGCAGCCTCCTCCGCCCACCATCAACACTGCTATACTACTCGCTCTCTCCCCCCACTACCACCAAAAAAAGGCACTGCAGGGCAGAAATTCCTCAGGTGCTCGCTAATGGAATTCCCAGGGTCTCTGAGCCGCTTCGAGGATCAAGAGATCTCATAGCCCCTGCTGGGGTAAGGCGCAACGAGTCTGTTCCATTTAATCAAATACAGAATGAATTTTCAGCCCTATTCACTAGGCTGTCTCCAGGGCTCCAAAAAGGCACCAGGGAGCTAGAATCACACTAATGTGGCTCTTTCAGGCAAATATAATTAGTTTGATTTTAAAAAGCCACATTAATAATATCACCTCAGTACTATTATTCAGATCACACCAGTGATACTGTAGGAAATGAAAAAAGATTCATGGAAAAGGGGTTTATTTTCCTATAAGCTAAGATTTTGAAAGTGACATTCCATATTATTCCATATGGCAGGATTCCGTACTTTTAACCGAAAAACAAAGTTATCTCCTTTACTAAGTGCACGTTAATACAAATTAGCATTTATATTGAAACTGGTACCAACTCATCTCTTTATTTTAGAATAAGTGCCACAAAAAGGGCCATCAAATATTATAATTTTACGAGTCTTACATTCTCCAGATATTACATTACCACAATTACAAAATAACTTTCTCCCTTAATTTTAGTGATTTTTGTGTATGTCCCAAAGTACAATGTCTGTTACAAGACAGAAAGATACCAAAAAATCCCTATCTCAACGAGATTCCAATAAAGAGACTGATGATAGGATGCACAGGGGAATTCAGAGAAAATAAAAAATATATCCCAGTATATTCCTATTATAGTCAATATAGCAAATAAGTTTGGGGTTTTCCCTCAAAGTTCTGTTTAAAAACAAACGAATGGAATCCACAAATATACATTCATTTTTCAGTTTATATATACACAGTTTGAGGGAAAACATTTCTAGTGAATAAGATTTCCCCCCCCATTTATACTTAAAGATAAAATAAAGAGCCCAGACTACCTAATTTAATATGAGCAAAGAAAGTCATGAAAATGTTTTGTCAAACTGAAAACAAACCCTGTCTGATGAGACAATAGAACAAGAACAATTAAATTAGGTTTACCTTTCACTTTTAGTGACAAGAGCCCCCACTCCAGTACACAAATCTCATTCAACTCTGCCTTGCTGACCTGCATAAAGCTGTCCATCTAAACAACATCAATTTAATTAGCTCACTTCAAAGTCAAACCACCTGCAACAGCAGGCAAGGACTGATGCAAACCTACACTGGCTGGATCAGTGAGGTCCAGCTCTATGATCCTTTGTACTTTTTGATCTTGAAGCTTGAGATGTGCTCAAGCATTTCATACCAAAAATAAAGAGTTTGAACAACCCAAGAAGGGTTTTATTAGACAAAAATGAGTTGCACATGAATCATTACTTCTCATAAATAATGATCTTGGGAATCTATGCTTTGCTCATGAAATTATATCGTCCTCTCAAGACTATCAATTAACCAAGATTCTGAATGCAGTTAAACAACATTAAGAACAACGAAGTACATTTTGGATGTTAAATAGTCAAAACACTGGCTGAATTCAACTTCAAGGAAGTGCAAAGGTTTCCCCATTTGACAGTGTTTGTCTACTTTTCCAAGTTGCTCATTTGTGCACTGTACAATTTCAACACGTGCTTAACAGATAGTGGCAGTTTGCGCTGCTCCTTGACAGTAAGAATGTTTTCTAGCTGAGTAGCAGTTAGTCAAACAGCTAATTTAAAATTTCCAAACAAAATCTGATCTTTCATCCTGTCCCAAATGAAGAGAACGTCCCAACAGCTGCTGCTATAAATAGTCTTAAGAAAAACAAGAGGCAACTTACAATTTAATGTTTAAAAGGAGCTGTACTGAATGTTAATTTGACAATCTGAAGTTGACAGCTGTCTCTCTCAATCACATTTACCAACTATATGCCAGGCACTGCCTTTAGTTCTGCTGAGTATATGTTTCTGTCTATGAGGTACCAGAGTATTATTATTGTATTGAGCAGCAGAATGACTGAAGACCAAGTAACTTGGGTTCTGCTGCCCTTGGTTTTGCTCTGGGAACATTTGCAGGATTAAGCTATCAACATCAGAGCTTAAGGAGGCAGTGTCAGACTAGCCCTCTCCTCTCTCATACCTAATCCAGGCAACTCAGGAAGGCAATCACTCCTATGTCTCTTCCTAGGCTTCAACTGGAGGATGTGAGGTGTTGTTTATCAAAAACAAGCCCACAATAGTCCCAAGGTGGAGCAGCTGGTATCTGGTGATCTCTGTCTCCAGAAATGACCTTTCCTTGCACCCCCTACCTGCTATATTCCCAGGAAATTCTATAGTACCTACAGGGTGGGAAGTCACACCAAGATCTTTAAGCATCACAGGAAGGTAAATAGCCCAGTATAACACCCTTCAATGCTAACACCATCCAGGAATAGCTTAGCACCTTTCCTGGAGCCTACAGAGGGGACATCACACTGGCTGGTCCTAGCTAATGCATCACAACCCTATGCACGGTACCTGAAGGAGACTGCCCTGGCTAGGGACCTGGCCACGCAGCACCCAAGGCTTACCCCCTGTTGCCACTCACTCATTAGTTGAGAGCACTGAAGGCAAGAACTTCGCTTGCCAGTCACTCTCCAAGCCTGATCCACCAGTTGGCACCCAGCACCTCCCAGCCCCAACCCCCCCGCCTGGCACCCAGCAGCCCCAACACTGATCTGCCTGGCACCCAGCAGCCCCCAACCCCAACCCACCCGCCTGGCACCCAGCAGCCCCAACACTGATCTGCCTGGCACCCAGCACCTCCCAACCCCAACCCTCCCCGCTTGGCACCCAGCACCCCCCAACCCTCCCCGCTTGGCACCCAGCACCCCCCAACCCTCCCCGCTTGGCACCCAGCACCCCCCAACCCTCCCCGCTTGGCACCCAGCACCCCCCAACCCTCCCCGCTTGGCACCCAGCAGCCCCAACACTGAACTGCCTGGCACCCAGCAGCCCCCAACCCTCCCCGCTTGGCACCCAGCACCCCCCAACCCTCCCCG